>NC_031971.2:32490456-32606067 GCF_001858045.2 Oreochromis niloticus | reverse complement strand
AACAGGAAGAAACCTCCGCAGAACCAGGCTTAGGAGAGGGCAGCCATCTGCCGCGACCGGTTGGGTGAGATGAAACAAATCCAAAACTGTCCACAGAGCTACAGGGGGCACACTGGGATCGCAACAGCAGCCATAGAGGGAAACAGATTAGGATGTCTTCCCAGTACTGAAGGGTCGGCTTTTCTTATGTGTGCGTTTTTCTCTGAGAGGTAGGTCTCCACTTTAGTTTCTGTTGATGAGGCACTCACGGATACTTCTGGATAAGGGTCATTTGGAAGCAAGTGGTTGGCTGACTTGCGAAAACAGCTAGAAACAGATAAAAGGAAAACACAATTTAAAACAATAAAACGAGACATCACAAAGCGCAGCTCTTCAGTTAGCAAACTGGCAAGTAATGAAGTTCTAAAAATAATTGGGAAAACAAATCTAACTTTAGAACTAAATGACCCAAAACTATATTAAAAATAGTAAAAAAGAAATTGGCTTAATACTGGTGTCTTTGATGAGGTAAGTGCCATGCGAGGTAAAAACCACACGTGGCTGTAATTTGGTGGCCTGTATACAGTTCCAATCCAAGCATGTAGTTGGTTTAAATGGGTTTAATACTGGTGTCTTTTGATCACTTGACTGTATATATAAACCTGTTGAACAAAAGTGCATTTTAATTTCACTATACCTGCCATCCTTGTAGCCGGTCTCTACTAGCGTGGCACAGTTTCAAGATCAGTGTAGGGCTTCTCCACTGCCTTCACTGGACAGAACACATCTGAGGAGTTATGAATGAATGGAGGACTTAATGAATGGATGAGATTATAGTTTGTTCAAAGAATATCAATAAATGTTACAATGTAAAGTAAGAAAAAAAATACAATTACCTGTTATGGCAGGGATCCCATCAGGTGCAGTTGCAGTCTCTCTGATCATATTTCTGGTCAGCTCTTCAATGGATGAGAGCATCAGCAGTCTTCTCTATCAGTTCCCACTGGTGAGCTTCCTTGTTGGTGGTAGAGTGTGTTCAGAAAAACTCCCTTTTAACAGGAAGAAACCTCCGGCAGAACCAGCTTAGAGAGGTGCAGCCATCTGCCGTGAGCGGTTGGGTGAGATGTAAACAATCCAAAACTGTCCACAGAGCTACAGGGGGCACACTGGGATCGCAACAGCAGCCATAGAGGGAAACAGATTAGATGTTCTTCCCAGTACTGAAGTGGTCGGCTTTTCTTATGTGTGCGTTTTTCTCTGAGAGGTAGGTCTCCACTTAGTTTCTGTTGATGAGGCACTCACGGATACTTCTGGATAAGGTCATTTGAAGCAAGTGGTTGCTGACTTTGCGAAAACAGCTAGAAACAGATAAAAGGAAAACACAATTTAAAACAATAAAACAGAGACATCACAAAGCGCAGCTCTTCAGTTAGCGAAATGGCAAGTAATGAAGTTCTAAAAAATAATTGGAAAAACAAATCTAACTTTAGAACTAAATGACCCAAAACTATATTAAAAAGGTAGTAAAAAAAGGAAATTTGCTTAATACTGGTGTCTTTGGATGGGGTAAGTTGCTATGTGAGGTAAAAACCACACGTGCTGTAATTGGTGGCCTGTATACAGTTCCAATCCAAGCATGTAGTTGGTTTAAATGGGTTTAATACTGGTGTCTTTTGATCACTTGACTATATATATATATATATATATATATATATATATATATAAACCTGTTGAACCAAAAGGTGCATTTTAATTTCACTATACCTGCCCATCCTTGTAGCCGGTCTCTACTAGCGTGGCACAGTTTCAAGATCAGTGTAGGGCTTCTCCACTGCCTTCACTGGACAGAAACACATCTGAGAAGTTATGAATGAATGGATGACTTAATTAATGGATGAGATTGATATTGTTTTGAAACAAACTATAATATCAAATGTTACAATATAAAGTAAGAAACAAAAATACAATTACCTGTTATGGCAGGGATCCCATCAGGTGCAGTTGCAGTCTCTCTGTTCACGTTTCTGGTCAGCTCTTCAATGGATGAGAGCAGTCTTATCTATCAGCTCCCACTGGTGAGCTGTCCTTGTTGTGGTAGAGTGTGCTCAGTTGCAAAGACACTAAGATCACTTGGCAAGTCCATATCCCTCACAACCTTGCAGTCATTTTGTGTTAGTGAATACACAATAAATGGGGTTGTGATAACTGTGATATGTATTCAGAACACCTGATTGGAGGCAGGCGTTTGGCTGTGATATGTAAAGGTGATCAATCAATGTGTGTTTTTCGGTAGTTGCAGCAGTAATAAGTTGTGCATATCCTCTTGACTGAAACAGTTCTTGGATGGGTTTTTTCCTCTGCTCATAGGTCCTCATTGAAGTCTCCACAAACAATAATTGGTTGGCAATTCATCATTTCCAATGAGTCCAAAAGACATTGCATTTGTGGTAAAAACCTCACGTGGCTGTAATTTGGTGGCCTGTATACAGTTGCTATCAAAGCTGTGACTGGCGATTCAACCTTGATAACAACAAATTCAAGGTCAGTCACATTTTGCAGGTATTTCGAGACTCTGCTGTAAGAACTGTTTTGTAGTACATTGCAACTCCACCGCCATTTACCTTTGCCATGTCTGTATGGTTTGTGTAAGAGACGTGTCTGTTGCGTGTGGCCATGTTGTACTGTTCGAGCTGGAAGCGGGGAGAAACTGATGATCCAGACAAGTGAGTTTCTGTTATGCATAAAACATCAGCAAGGCTGAGTTCATGGTGGCATCTCATGTCCTCCATGTGAGTTGGGAGACCTTGTGCATTGTGATGGATAATTGTCAACGTGGGGACTGTGGGAACAACTGATTTTAAGAATTGCAACAGTGGTCTTGCATTCTCAATGATGCATGTCTCATATTTTGAGTGCATCTGTGATGCAGGATCAGCATAGATTTTCCTTTCATCAAAGTCTGTGATGTAGAGTCCTTTAAGTGAGGTTGTGCGGCTGAGTGCAACATAGGCCATTCCAGGTTCAAAACACGCTTCAAACATACTACTGCTGACTCCATTGTCATGCCTTGTACTTTGTGAGCTGTACATGCAAAGGCCAACTTCATTGGAAATTGCCTGCGAAGAACTCCTTTTTTACTTGTAGATTCTTCACATTTCTCAATATATACCAGGTTGTCTGAGGATCCTGTATTTTTCTGCGAAATTTTTGCCCAGAATTTTGATTGTCCAGCGTAAGTCCAATGAGATTCACAGTTTTTGGTCCATCCTGTGTGGTTGTCACAATGTTCGTGATTGTTCCAAATGTCCCATTAACAAGCCCATCTTCAAATCCAAATTCTAATAATCATAACACGCACTCCAGATGCAGCTTGTATGTTATCAGGTAAATCTCTTTTGTTGCCTTTCATCATATCTGCCAGCAGACCATCTCACCCGTTCGTGGTCTTTTCTGTAGTCTTCGGCCTGAATATTATGATATCAGAATGAAGAGCAGTTACAGTTGCTGAATTGTGTTTGTCCACCTCTTTGTTTGTAGCATAAATGTGTAATACATTAGATGGACAGTCTTTTATGTCATGGATAGCCTGTGTGAGCAAGGCTTTATCATTGGCTTCAAGAGAATCTGTTTTTGCTTTACTCTTATCCTGTTCAGAACTTCAGCAAAGAATGATCATCTTTCTGTCGCATGATTTCTGTCAGGTTGACCATGTGGAAATAGTCTTTCCAGAGATCAAGGACATTGTCCTCGTACACACAGAGTGGTTTGGCTTTTCCAAGGGTGGCAGCTGGTAAAGTCTCCTACTGCAAGGATAGACATCCCACCAAAAGGCTTCTTGTTTCCTTTGATCTGCTGAAGTCTCCAGTGGATGTAGGCAAAAGGTCTTTAGAACCATAGATATCTCATCAATGACCAGAATCTCTGCATTTGAAGTGAAGCTCTCACTTCATCCAGTGCATTCCCCAGTCCCTGATACGGCGGTTTAAAGATTTTGGCAGCTTTAGCAGAGAGTGCAGTGTTTTCCAGATATGTTAAAAGCTGCAGTGCCAGTAAATGCAGCCAGCAGGACTGCAGGGTAGGACATGTCTGCTTGGTCACGGAATCTGGGGAGTTGGTGCAAATCTTTGTTGCCTCCTCATATATGCACTTGATAACATGTGATTTTCCACAGCCAGCTCCTCCAGAGACAAAATAAAGAACTGCTCAGGACAGTGACCCCACACAAGTTTGAAACACCACTCACGCACTGCGTAGAATATGGATGCTTGGGTTTCATTCAGACTTTGGTACATTTTTCTGACAAAGTCTGGGCTCAGCTTTGGTGCTATGATTGCTGGCATGGCTCCACTGCTGCTACCACTGACTTGGTAGTCTGGAACAATGTCCATTTCATTTTCGTCAGTGTCATGTCTGGATTGTCGTTGGGCCACACACTCTAAACGATCTACTTCAACCTCAGGTGCAAAGGTGTTCCATGCATTGATAAGTGGGCCTTGTTGTTCAATCTGTTCCAATGCCCTTTCCATTGTTTTGCCATGGCTTTCATAACGCTTTTGTTAAAGGTAACAATTGGCCGTACTGCAAAACCATGTTTTCGTCCACTTTTGTAGAACTGTTCGGATGTGGGGTGTTCTGTGTTTTTAAGGTCATCATTTGATCGATGTGGAAATAAAGTTTTAGTAGTCTGCTATAAACTTCTCTGGTTGTTTCTTTCTGAGAAGCGAGGATATCTGATTATTGCAGGTTTCCCTCTTGTTCTCTTTGAATATAACCCATGTTATTCAAAAGAGGGATGGCATTTTTGACTCTGTTTGACGGCTGTAGAGAATCCTGTACTCTGAAGCAAATTCAGCCAAACACATTCTTTCAAACTCAGGCATTCTGGGTCTGTTTGCATATTTTCTGGCAATCCAGACATCCACACATTTTCATCATCTGGTGCCATGCTCTGCAACCTGCTCATCGGGAGACTCATTTCAGGGCATCATCATCAGTCTGTATGAACACCACACTGCGTGAACACTTTTTTAGTGGCAGGCTGCATGTCTTGCCACGGATTCTTGGGCACTGACTTCTCTGTGTTTAGCATATGCCTGCATTATCTGTTTCATTTCATCTCTTTCATTGACATTGGACTTTTTGACCTCCTGGATGACTCCATTAAGAATTGTGTCATCTCAATTCGGGTTTAGAGACATAAGACATCATGTACATCAGGCAGCTGTAGTCATCAATGACATATGGATGTCCATGTTGGCATTCCAGGCTCTCAGCAGATCTGCATTGTATGCATTCACCCAGCAGTCATTAGGTTCACGCTTTAAGAGGATGACATGGCCATTGCTTAAATTGAAGACACAATCCAAGTATTGTTCATAAGTTAATCTGCATTTGTGAAGCAGCTCAGACAAGTCCTCAACGAGGAATTTGGGTCACAGAGCAAATCTCTCAATGGCTGGAGTTTTTCTTTGGCCTCTTTCTGTTTTTTTGCGAGCGCCATTCGTCTGTTTTTTGCTTTTGTTTTCATTTGTGCCTTCTCCTTACTTGTGCTATGCTGCTTATCATTGTGATCATCGTCATCATCTGGGCTTGGGAAAGTGATCATTGTTTGGTCTACCGGTAGTTTGGGAACCCAAACCTACATGACACATTACCTTTTTTGCAGGATCTGGAGTGATTTCTGCTGTGGACTTGAACCTCAGACACAATTTTGTGAAGTTCAGGATCGCATTTTGGTCAGGCATCTTACATGTTATGTACTTGTCAATAAATTTGTACACGTGGTCTTCAAGGTCGCTTCCAAATTTAGGTGCATCTTTGACCCAAACCAGTAAATGGATATGAGGGCTACCTCTGGCCTGAAACTCCACTCGATAAAAGTAATCTTCTACTTCACCGATGGGCTGTGCTGGGACAGGATCAGTGTTGTCATTAGTGCATCGACTCTTTTTCAAACAATCGCATCACAGTCACAGGGTTGCTTCGGAGAATTTCACACTTTGTGTTCCAGTCAAGTTGTGAAAAATCCACTTGTTCACCTTGTTGAGTTTTTATGACCTCAACAACCTCAGGCCATCTCATTTCAGCAGCTGAAAATGTCAGGAAAAAAGTCGGCTTTCCTAACTGTCTGACCATAGCATGCAGATCTTTCAGTGCCTTCTCCCAATAGGCTGGAGTACTCTCAGAGGTTTCATGAAGCGTGTTGCATCTTTGTTATTTATCAGTCTCTCCACTTCGTCTTTATTTTGAAGCATTCTGTTACAATTCTACGTCCATCCTTGGTGATTGCCTTACCTTTGCGCAATTGGATGGACATGCTGTTTGTAGCCATGTGTGTTTCTGTTACAAACTGTGCAAAGAATAGGTAGCTTTGGTCAGTTGCAAACCGTGTATCTGCAGAGAACAGCCGTGTATTAAAATACATGCTTGGGGACAGTTTGACTTGTCTGGCTTCATCTAATGTGTTCTGTCCAGTTGGGAACTGCACAGGAAAGGCCATGGCTTCAAGTTTAGGAACAGAGAAGAAGCCAACAGGTCTATTTCCTTGGGCGGGTGCAATGCTAAATATTCCTTCACCATATGATAAAATGTCCTGTGCTATATCTGGTGGTTGCATACAGGTGTCTAGAACAAGACCAGGCCGAAGTTCTTCCTTTTCTTTCTCCGTATCTTGTAAGGGCTCTCCATTTGACTGTTCAGGCTCCAATAGTTCGTTTACATCATGACATGGCTCAAGTATTCCAGCTGTTGTATCCTCAGTGGTTCTTCTTTCTGGTACAATTTGGTTGTCGAAGTTTCTGGGCAGTGCATCTTGAATATCTGCATCAGCAGTGTCATGTTCCGTCTCGATTATCTGATTATTTGTGGGATCAGCAAAAGTAGCGTCATCATCAATAGATACATCTTTGTATTCTGAATGCATCTCTTTTAGCTTTGATAATCCTGCTAACACATTCTTCATGTTCACAGTGTAGAAGTGTTGGTATCCTTTGAATCTGATGTGTCTTTTCAGTTGTACCTGCAGGAGCTGGGCTTCATTGCTAGGTCTGGGAAGACAGTTTACTGTGGTTTCCACATCCGACGGTACACAAACAACAGCCCATGTACGGCTCTTTGCTGTCCTTTTGGTAATGCAATGATTTAGCAAACGGGAGAATTTTAGCAATCAGTTGTCGTTCTAGTACATTTAATTGACTCAGTTCAATTGGAATGGGTGCTAGTGCTAAATTGTTTGCCACTGCGATGGAAGGGATCTTTCCTCGTTGTAGGTGGCTGTCACAGTTGTAGCAAATCCACTCCTCCATTCTGTGTTTTGGGAAAGTACAATTAGCTGAGCATTCCCCATCACAAACATGGACAAATTTTCCTGTCAAGCAAGTGTCAACAATGTGACTATTTTTAACATACTTTGATCTTTTGCAGTGTTTAACTTGATTAGGAAACAGAGTTCTGTGGCACACTGTACAGACATGGGTGGGTCCTAACTTAATTGTTTCACGGAAAGCTAATGTGGCTGCTTGCATCACACTATTCACTACAAGCTGGGGCTGTGCTTCAGACTGTGGACCCTGCTGGAATTGTGTTACTAGTCGTCTGTATTTCTTCTTTATTCTCTGCGCACACAACTTTTTATAAATGGCGAAAGATGCAGTGGTAGCCATTTTGTGTCTCTGGTACTCTGCACAGCGCTGTATATGGTGCAGTCTGAATTGTGAGTCATTATGATACCTGGCATGAATTGATTTTTTTTGTTTGTGCCTGTAGTTTGGATCCGATGCATATTTTGTTCTTATGTATTTTTTCTGTCTGCTTTGAAAGTCAGCATCCGTGTTGTACCTTTGGACCAGATATTGTTCTGTCTGCTTTGAAAGTCAGCATCCGTGTTGTACCTTTGGACCAGATATTGCTTCTGTCTGCTTTGAAAGTCAGCATCCGTGTTGTACCTTTGGACCAGATATTGCTTCTGTCTGCTTTGAAAGTCAGCATCCGTGTTGTACCTTTGGACCAGATATTGCTTCTGTCTGCTTGAAAGTCAGCATCCGTGTTGTACCTTTGGACCAGATATTGCTTCTGTCTGCTTTGAAAGTCAGCATCCGTGTTGTACCTTCGGACCAGATATTGCTTCTGTCTGCTTTGAAAGTCAGCATCCGTGTTGTACCTTCGGACCAGATATTGCTTCTGTCTGCTTTGAAAGTCAGCATCCGTGTTGTACCTTCGGACCAGATATTGCTTCTGTCTGCTTTGAAAGTCAGCATCCGTGTTGTACCTTCGGACCAGATATTGCTTCTGTCTGCTTTGAAAGTCAGCATCCGTGTTGTATCTTCGGAACACATATTGTTTCTGTCTGGTTCGAAAGCTGGCATCTGTGGTATATCTTCTGATAATGTAGTCTCTCTTTTTTTGTTGAAAATGAGGATCATTTTGGTATCTCTTCACTTTGTGGGCTTTTATCTTCTCTTGAATATGAGGATTTGCATAATAACCTTTGGCTGACAACAGTTTTTGTTTACGGCGATGACAGTTTTGAGCATATTGAGTTTTCACAGCCTGTAATTTTTTCATTCGAATTCAGGAAAGCAGGCATATCGTTGCTTTTCGTGTCTTTTTTTGTTTATCTTCTTTGCCAAGTCTTCAGATGAAGATTTTTCTTTAGCTTTTAGATGCTGCTTGTGACTTTGAGCTTGACGAATAGCTTTCCCACGCCGTCGTTTATTTAATCTGCATACATTTCTTGCTTTTTGGGGGGTTTATCTAGGACTTTATCTCTTTCATTATTGAGTTCGAGATTTTCTTGTTGTTCTGTTTGGATGTTGCTTGTTGGATCAACAGATGTTTCAAGTTGATGTTCACAAATTTGATTTGAAGCCATTTTGTCTTGTTGTGGGTTTAAAGCACTTTCTAACATTGTCATGTAGGTTTGGGCTGATTCTGGTTGAGGCACTTGCACAGTGGGATTTGTGATTTGTGGTTCATCATTTTGTGGTGATGTAGCTGTTGCTCCTGGTGTTGCTTGAGTTGACTGTGCAGGCTGTTCGTTGTGAGTGCTGACTCTTTTGAAAGAAACAGGCACAAACTCATATCTTGCATACCTGCCTTGATTTTGGAAAAGGTTATGCAGGTGGGTGATCAGGTCATTCACATGAGTGAAAGTGAGCATGACTGCTGTTCCATTTGGCTGGGGTAAACCTGCTGCACTTCTTGAATGTGAATCAAATAATCCATACCTCCCAGATTTGTCACGGAAAACTGCAATGCACTGAGGCGAAACCATGAGCAAAGCATAGTTCACATCTGTTGACAGACATACAAGGCGACTAGCAAGAGGCAACCACCATCCTTTTCTTTGATAAGTTTTGTCCTCTGCTTTCAGGTATCCGTACCTTATGTTGTCCATTTTCACACTGTAGACATTTATGTCAGCATGAACTTCTTTGGGCAGGTCCTCCATGGTCAGATGATTTTGTGTATAACGCCTCTCCTGCTGAAGATTTGTTTTAATCCAACAGTAGAGTGCATCTCCCTGTTCAAGCACCTTATCAAGTCGGGCTGTGTTGAACTGGTGTTCCTCATTAAGGTAGGCCAGGAATGTGAGGGCATTACATGTGCACTGATGATTTCGAGAGAATTCTGTGTACCTTTCATCACTTTGACAATGAGTTGCACTGACACACCAGAAGTGCTGAACTGCGTTTCTCTGTAGCTCCTCTGTCAGTAGTTGTTCATTTGTGTTGTGGAAAGGCTGATCAAGGAATGGTAAAGGTGACACATGTTATTGTTTAGTATTTAATGATATGCATTTCACGGTTGAGTAAAATATATGTAACTCTTGGTACAATGATGTAAGACATTTTTAAGTGGCAATAGTTGTATAAATTTAGATTTTCTTGTAAAGTAAAAAAATTTTTTTTAACTATGGTAAAATAATGAAACAACGTTCAAGCCAAATTATATCACTCCTCAATCATATTACAGCATAATCTAAAGATACACAGCATCAGATAAGCCAGAAAGACAGTGACAGGAACAGTGAGAGAGAGCAGAGGTGGGAAGTAAAATGACAAATATTTTAGATATCTGTAATTGCTTTAGAGTAGGGCTGCCACAAACGATTATTTTGATAGTCGACTAGTCACCGATTAGTTTTGCGATTAGTCGACTAATCAGATCATGCATCCGTTGGACGTAAAACTACAGCTTATTGCACCAGCATGCATCTGCTCTTATATAACTATCATTAGCTTACAGCTTAAAGTGTTTAAGGTATATGCTAACTAAAAATAAAGAGAAGATGATAGTTTATTAAATTTTAATGATATTTGCAGATTGTTCCGGTGGAGTTTAATAAACTCAGCCGTCTGCTCCTTGCTATCTAAAATATAACAGGACACTGGAGTATATTCTCGAGCATCTCACACTTCTGATAATCAGTTGTCTGCTTGACGTTTATTTAGCTGCTGTGTAAAAACTATAACTTTAATCTCAGCCAAACCGATTGTCTACTCGGGAACAAATAAAATACTAAAAAAGCCAAACAATATCATTTGTAAGTTATCTAAGTGACTCATATATTTTTAACCTGAGTAACGAAAGACGGCGGTGGGTTTGAAAACGATTTGCCGGGAGTCCGGTGTTCTCACGGGCTCTAGTTAGCCTTGCCCCCGGCTCGCTATCGAGCTAGTGGTTAACAGACGTCTCTGAAAACGTCGGAGCGCTTTTGAAAATATGTGGTGTCTTGATAAACTGAGCAGATATTTGAGGTTTACACAGCTACATTCTCGCCTGAAAATATGTTAAACATTTATTTTGTGACCCAGAAAGAATAATAACAGTAATATTAAAACTAACTAGCTGCTGCCATTGTTGGAAACTAAGCTGGGCTGTGCTATGAATTCTGGGACAGAGCTACTTCTTCTTCGGGGTTTAACGGCAGCTGGCATCCTTGTACATGCAGTGCTGCCATCTTCTGTTTCAGTCCGTTATTACACTCTTAAATCCTACTACTTATTCCTGCGTCTTTTGTGATCTTACAAAGCTTCAAACGACGCGTCGACTATTAAATCAGTCGTCGACGATTTTGATAGTCGACGTAATCGTGACTAGTCGACTAATCGTGGCAGCCCTACTTTAGAGCTGTTTTTTTAATGACCTTTTACAAAGGTCATACCTGTACCTTCTGCTCCTCATATTTTTAAAGCAGTTAATTTCTTTCAGTATAACACATTATTTTAGGTTGATGCGGGTCTTCAAACATCAACTAAATTGCAGCCTAAATACAAATATATGAAAGGAAATCCTGTTTACGTATTATTCGTAAGAGGATTTCAGATGCTCTTAAATTAGATGTAATTCAATCACTGATTTCAGATTAAACCAGATGGTTCTGTACATGTGCCATAAAAACACGTTTCATAGTTGTGTTACGTTTTGTAAAGAAATGACACAAAATTCAGTTACAGGTTAAATGTGATTGAAACAGAACACACTGACATTCATCTTGAGAAAAGATCAGTGTCACAAAATGTTTGTATTTATTTGCACTGCTTTTCACTGTGGATGTCAATTTATCTGAAGCTTTAAGTATAAAATGGTATAAATGTTTTTTCAGAACAATAGATATAGAAACAGCTAAACAGACAGCTGTTGAGATGTCTGCATTTTAGGAGTCTGATGAAAGAAATTGACAAATGTACATGTGTAGTCTAACATTTTAGTATATTTAGTACGAGTTAGCAAGCACACTTAAGGTGAAAGACTAAATATCAACCCCGGTGATTATACATAGGGTTAGGGTTACCTTTTTAGGTGGAGAATTTGATGCCGTGTGGAAATCATCGGTTGCCCAGACTCGTTTTGCTGGTAGACGAGTGTCTGAAATCTGATAATACAGTTAATCAAAATTAGAAAACCTACTAACAGATTTGAAATAGAGTGTAACACTGGATACTTTAAAGAAAACATGAAACAGTAGCGGTTACTAAACTTACAAAGCGATAAAAAAAAATTCCAGCTGTTTGCATAACTACTAAGAAATTTGAAAGTGAGTGTAACTTTAAAAACTTTAAACAAAACTAACAGAAGCGAGACAACAAAATTCTTACTGTTTACATAAGGCAAACATGTAACCATATGTCTTTAACATTTAATGGTAATGTAACTGTCCACTATAAATCCTTAATGGAGGAATACTGTTTTAAATTTACCTTGCTGCCTGGAGGACATAAGGAGGTGGGTCTATTCTCCGTTTCCAAGGACAAGCTGGCTGGTGCTGTCTGCTAACCCAGGCAAAAAAGAATATAATGTTAAGACATTAAGTGACCTGACACTTTAATTTCACTTTACAATGCAATGCATGGCATGAACTGTTATGCCAGTTGGGTAACATTACAAGATAGAAATGGTCAACTGTATGGGTAAGTGTTATAAGAAATATATTGTATGTGCTCACTACCACATCAGAATTACCTGTTCAGAGCTATGAAAAAAACAAACAAACAAAAAAAACAAAAAACACCCTTTGTCATATTTTCCTTTGTTTTGGATAGAAATTAGACAAAATTGAGTTAGCAAACATGCTTTAAGTGAAAGACTACATATTAACTGTGGTTATAGACACCAAAGATCAGATATATACACACAGGTTATACACATGGGTGGTAGGGCTGCTCAATGAATCTACTTTTAATCAAAATTACGATCTGGGCTTTCAACGATCATTGAAAAGGAGTCGAGAGAATGAGTCGATTATTAGCACCTCCCTGGTGCTTTTTCTCGCGCTGCTCCATGTGGCAAATCGAGCACACCTCTCTGCGTTTCGAACACGCATCACAACAATTAAGAGGAGCTAACAGAGGGAAGCTTGGAAAGCTAAGCAGAAGTTATTTGGAGAGGAGAGTGACTGCCGTTGGTTGAAAAGAGATTTAAAAAAAAAAAAAAAAAAACTTTCAGTGGTGTGGAAACATTATGGGTTCGCGAAGTCAGACGTGGATCAAGTAGACATAGTGTGTAAAGTTTGCTACAATGTCGTACCTGCACCACGGAGCAACACTGTAAAGTTCACTAAACATACATGTTTACATTTTCATTTATTTTTATATTGTAAACATTTACACTGTTATCAGTATTTGCACACTATTTTATGACAATCTTTAAAGCCATTATTCAATACATTGTTATTGTTAAATAAATATTGTCAAATACTGGAGATCTAGATTTCAGTGAAAATAATCGTGATTATTATTTTTGCCATAATCGAGCAGCCCTATGGGTGGGCATACCTTGTAATTTCTTAATAAAGGAATATTTTTTGATATTTACCTTGGGACCTGGGGAACATAAGGAGGTGGGTCTATCCTGTGTTTCCAAAGATAACCTGGCTGGTGCCGTCTGCTAACCCAGGAAAAAGGGTATAGAAGACATTAAGTGACCTGACACATTCATTTCATTTAAATGTTCTGCATACCATGCACTGTTATGCCACGTGTGTGACATTATAACAAAAAAATCCTAAACTGTATGGGTAAGTGTTCTTAATTGTCTCAAATGTGTTTCGAAAACTGTTCGACTGTCCGTGATCACTACCATATCCTCATTACCTGGTCAGATGGAAAACGACTGACTGCCTCATCTTGGTTGTGGCCAGTGAGCATTGGGACAGCAGGATCGACCAAGTCAAGTGGTTTCCAGCGCTTCTTTTGTGCCTGGGATCTTTTATTTTTTCTCGGCATCTGGTAGAATGTCAGCATAAAAACAGAATATTAATTATTGGCATTTCAAGCAATTTGTTATTTTAACCCTCTGATACATTGATAGACAAGATGACTACAAGAACAAAAAAAAAATAAATAAATAAAAAAAAAATCTCTTTTCTTTAAATAGACATATTGATAGTGTCACTACCCGGTCTTAAGGCTTTGTTAAGTAAAGTTCCATAACAGTTTGTATATTGTAATTGGGAAAGTGATTACCTTGAAAGTTGGGAGGCAGATTTGTTGACCACGACAGTTAGTCCATTTTGGTGTACAGTAATTGGGAAAGTAATTACCTTGCAAAGCTGGGAGGCAGTGTTGTTGCTGAGACGCTGGTCGAATGCCAGCAGCAAGCAAACCCGGATGTTCACAGCTCAGTTACCACCTCAAACTTTTCAAACAAATCTTACAAGAACAAAGTGATTGGCTTGCAAACATAGGAGACAGTCTTGTTGCCCACAACAGTTTTGTTATAGAGTAATTGGAAAATTGGGTACCTTGCAAGGCTGACAGGCAGTCTCGTTGCTGGGAGGCGGTCTTGTTGCTGAGGCTCTGGCAGAATGCCAGCTCCTGCTTTAACACCTTAAACTTTGCAAACAAATCTCACAGAACAATTAGCAAACTGATTGGCTTGTAACGCTGAAATGTAGCCTTGTACTGTCTGGTTTAGATTTCCTACTGAGAGACAAAGAGGAACTTTACTGTTTGGAAGAGAGTAAAAACACTGTACCATCTAATCTTAAAAGTTTTAATTACAAACAACAGCTCTATTTTCTAGATATCACCTGAACACACACAGAAAATATAAGGGGGACACTTACCTTGGCTGAAGCAAGAGTTGAGGTATTAAAGACTGCTGTAGTTAACGCCTTATGAAGACAGAAAAAGAGGTGTGAAACGCGGGTACAACGAAGCTATTGATTCGGACGCGACAGTAGCCTGTTAAAAGTTTTAATTACAAACGATACCGCTGGAATACAGTCGAAAGCTGTGTCCCAAAACGTCGGCTGCATCCTCCAGAGGCCGCGTTTGAAGGCCAATTACGTCACAGCCAGGCGACAAAGGCTGTCGAAGGACCGGCCCCACGTAGACCGCGAAGGCCGGGTCCTCCGAAGGATGCAGCCGACCATATCAGCGTCAAAACATAGAAAATTCCTTTCAAAGTCAATTTCAAACTAGGACCAAAGAGGCTTAGCTATGCTCAATATCCGCTAGCTAGCTTTAGCACAGTGCCGAAATCCAGACAAAGAGCTAACCCAGAAACACACGAAAAAATCTCTTTCAAACCTACATTTCAAAGCAGAGGGACGCAGATACGCTTAAATTAGCCGATCAGCGTCTAACCACAGTCATTTTGTACATATTAGCGTCCAAACATAGAAAATTCCTTTCAAAGTCAATGTCAAACGAGGGCCAAAGAGGCTTAGCTATGCTCAATATCCGCTAGCTAGCTTTAGCACAGTGCCGAAATCCAGACAAAGAGCTCACCCAGAAACACACACAAAAAAAATCTATCAAACCTACATTTCAAAGCAGAGGGACGCAGATACGCTTAAATTAGCCGATCAGCGTCTAACCACAGTCATTTTGTACATATTAGCGTCCAAACATAGAAAATTCCTTTCAAAGTCAATGTCAAACGAGGGCCAAAGAGGCTTAGCTATGCTCAATATCCGCTAGCTAGCTTTAGCACAGTGCCGAAATCCAGTCAAAGAGCTCACCCAGAAACACACGAAAAAATCTCTTTCAAACCTACATTTCAAACCAGAGGGAGAGAGATACACTTACCTTGTAAAAGCTTACGGGTGTCTTAGTAAACACTTCAGAAAATCCCTGTAAGTTCAATTCCAAAGCGGAGGAGGGGGGGAAAGACGCGTTACCACCGAAGAGATAGCGACGCTGTCTCAGAAAAGCACGTTTACGGTCAATTTCAAAGCGGAGGAGGAGCGAAGAGACGCGCCGTTGATAGTGTCGTCATTGCTTAGTGTCGTCATTGCTACCCAAATAAGGGTAGACAGGCCGTACCACTCCGGACATACCACTAGAGAGAGCCAACACACCACAAATGAAGTCTGAAATTTATTTCAGTGGGACCAAAAGATGGAGCCAACACACCACAAATGAAGTCTGTTTCTTTGGCGCCAAAAGAAGAATCTTTCTAAATTTGCACTAAAATATTAATATTTAAAAAACTATAAAAGTCATGAACACCAAAAGTGTATACCATACTAGTCCAGCTCCAGCCGCACAAAATGATCTAACATATGTAACCCTATTGTCAAAACTGTTTGGCAGAGGAGCGCGGGAAAATTTTCACTAAAATATTAATATTTAAAAAACTATAATAGTCATAAACACCAAAAGTCATAGCACACCATTCCTGATCCAGCCGCACAAAATGAGGTAACATATATGAAGCTTGTCTGAAAACTGCGGGGCGAGATTCGCTGCAAAATTTCAGGCGGAAACTGGAGAATAATAATAATAACTAGAAAGCGAAAATTTCAGAAGAAATTTTATGTGTGCCTATGCCGCTGCTAATCACTGTAGTTTGCCATTCATACGGCTACAGAGAGCAAAATTCAGAAGAGCAGCCATTGTCCACCATGAACTATGGTAAAAACAAACACCGCTCACGCTTCACAGATGACAGCTTACAGTTTTGTGTAAAGATGAAGTTACTTCGTACAGCGCCGATTTGCAGACGCTGTGCACACAGGTTCATTAGCAGAAGTCCCATTGTACCACGGCAGACCCGACAATGTTTGCATGAACACACTTTGAAGCATTACATTATAGACCACTTTTCACACATGCATTCACTTTTTGTTTTTTGTTTTTTGTTATTTTTACACAGTGTTCTGAATTATGAACAGTGGTCTACAGCCAATCCTGTGTATTATTATACAAACTTTGGTTGTGAGATTCAGATAACTATTTAATAAAAGCTAAATATTTTATATGAGAGTAAGAAAGAAAAGTATATCTTTGTGTCCACCTTTCTCTGTTAATGCCCTAGCTCCCCCCCCCCCCCCTAAAAGCTTTGCTAGATCCGCCCCTGCACAGTTACCAGCTGTCAGCTACACAAAGAAGGAGCTTGGTCTTTGTCTCTCAGAAACAACTCATAACTTCCCTTCAACTCATTCATGTCACCTAAAGTGTAAACCTGTTTCTCCATCACCAGTTCAGCTCTGATGATTCAGTAAGGACATCTCCTGATTTCATCTTCATGCTCCAGCAAACATCAGCTGATACTAGAAATTAAAATCAAAAGAATTCTAACAACAGCTGATCAAGCTTAAACGTGCTGCTGTTGTTTAGCGCGATAAATAAGAGCGAACAGCCGATCATTGATCAGTTTCATGATTGACGTTTCAACACTCGATAGAATGACAGGGGAGGCTTCGTAACGACAGAACAAATCATAATGTTTTCTCTGAATGTGGGACGATTCCGTTTGTACTGCATGGCAACTCTATGAACTAACCCTAATGAATAAAATAAAGTCCAACGTCAGTAACTTAGTGCGCACACAGCTGTATATAAACTCCCGTGGCATTACGATTGTAAAAGGTCAACGAAAATAAATTACACCTAAACTCGGTTTATATCTGACCCAAATAGAGTGCAGTTCATAACTTGTTACCTGAAATTCAGTTCACCTCACGCTCCTGCCTTCGGTTTCCACCATCAACGGCCCATATAAACATGAAAAATAAGTCCAGCTAAAACACATACTGTCGGCGAGCGACCGGGTGCTGACACGACTTTCACCCGGCTCAATATAAGCCAAGCCTGGGTGCTTTTTCACGAAGGGTCGCTATCGGCGCGAGCTAACTATGCTACCGGCGCTAGCTAGCTAGCCAGCTATCAGCAACACATAAGAGAACTGCTGCTAAATAAACTACACCTAAACTCGGTTTATATCTGACCCAAATAGAGTGCGCGACCGGGTGCTGACACGACTTTCACCCGGCTCAATATAAGCCAAGCCTGGGTGCTTTTTCACGAAGGGTCGCTATCGGCGCGAGCTAACTATGCTACCGGCGCTAGCTAGCCAGCCAGCTATCAGCAACACATAAGAGAACTGCTGCTAAATAAACTACACCTAAACTCGGTTTATATCTGACCCAAATAGAGTGCGCGACCGGGTGCTGACACGACTTTCACCCGGCTCAATATAAGCCAAGCCTGGGTGCTTTTTCACGAAGGGTCGCTAGCAGCCCGAGCTAACTATGCTACCGGCGCTAGCTAGCTAGCCAGCTATCAGCAACACGTAAGAGAACTGCTGCTAAATAAACTACACCTAAACTCGGTTTATATCTGAACCAAATAGACTGCAGGTCATAACTTCTTACCTGAAATTCAGTTCACCTCACGCTCCTGCCTTCGCTTTCCCTGATCCACGATTGACCTCCGCGTTAGCAAACACCGGTCGATCTGCGGTCATGGCATGTCCTTTCTGTCATACACCGGTGGATAGCTGCCCACTGTTGTAGCTCCGCATTATAGCACCACCAAACAACTCAGTTATTTTTTCCACATCCAGCTGTAACTCCGATTCTGTGCGAGCATTTGCGAGAGACCGGGGAGGTGAAAGGAGAGAGAGAGTCCCCTCGCTGTCCATTTGCAGCCAAGTGCGGCAGCTAGGTAGCCGGCTAGCTGTCAGGCAGGACCGAGGTCGTCAGAGCATTGTCGCTAATATGGGATGTCTTGATAAAACAAGCAGATATTTGAAGTTTACACACCTACATTCTCGCCTGAAAATATCTTAAAAGTTTATTTTGTGACCTAGAAACACTAATAAAAGACATATAAAACGAAGTGGTGGCCGCCATTGTTCAACTTGGCAGAGGTGTGCTATGAATTGTGGGATATTGAGTTTTTCACCAAGCATTACCGTAACTTTTGAATGATTTGCACAACCTTAAAAATTCCAATGGCTCCTGAAAGCAGCGACGCTGTGCGCACCGTTGAAATTGTCATCATTACGGTAATCCAAATAAGGGTAGACAGGCTGTACCACTCCCGGCATACCACTAGAGAGCGCCAACACACCACAAATGAAGTGTGTTTATTTGGCGCCAAAAGATGAGTTGGCCTAAATTTGCACTAAAATATTAATATTTAAAAAACTATAAAAGTCATGAACACCAAAAGTCATGACATTATAGTCCAGCTCCAGCCGCACAAAATGATCTAACATATGTAACCCTAATGTCAAAACTGTTCGGCAGAGGAGCGCGGGAAAATTTTCACTAAAATATTAATATTTCAAAAACTATAAAATTCATAAACACCAAAAGTCATAGCACACCATTCCAGATCCGGCGGCACAAAATGAGGTAACATATATGAAGCTTGTCTGAAAACTGCGGGGTGAGTTTCGCTGCAAAATTTCAGGCGGAAACTGGAGAATAATAATAATAATAATAATAATAATAATAAATCCGAGGAATAGTAATATGTGTGCCTCCTGGCATAGGCACACATAATAACTAGAAAGGGAAAATTTCAGAAGAAATTTTATGTGTGCCTATGCCGCTGGTAATCAGTGTAGTTTGCCATTCATACAGCTACAGAGAGCAAAACTCAGCAGAGCAGCCATTCTCCACCATGAATTATGATAAAAACAAACACCGCTCGCGCCTCACAGATGACAGCTTACAGTTTGGGTAAAGATGAAGTGACTTTGTACAGCCCCGATTTGCAGATGCTGTGCACACAGGTTCATGAGCAGAAGTCCCATTGTACCACGGCAGACCCAACAATGTTTGCATGAACACGCTTTGAAGCATTATGTTATGGACCACTTTTCACACATGGTTGGTGTACCCACACAGGCAGCTGTAGCTTTTCAACTCATAGCCCAACACACACCCAAAAAACAGCCAAGAGAGCACAGACTTTACACCCGTGGGTCCACCTCCCCTGCAGCGGCACTGCAGACCACGCCCCGACACACACATCAAACACATAAAATAAATATATATGCACTTTTGCATTCACTTTTTGTTTTTTGTTATTTTTACACAGTGTTCTGAATGATGAACAATGGTCTACAGCCAACCTTGTGTATTATTATACAAACTTTGGTTGTAAGATTCGGATAAGCATTTAATAAAAGCTAAATATTTTATATGAGAGTAAGAAAGAAAAGTATATCTTTATGTCCACCTTTCTCTGTTAATGCCCTACCTGGCCCCCTGGCAAAAGCTTTGCTAGATCCGCCCCTGCACAGTTACCAGCTGTCAGCTACACAAAAAAGGAGCTTGGTGTTTACAGGGAGTGCAGAATTATTAGGCAAATGAGTATTTTGTCCACATCATCCTCTTCATGCATGTTGTCTTACTCCAAGCTGTATAGGCTCGAAAGCCTACTACCAATTAAGCATATTAGGTGATGTGCATCTCTGTAATGAGAAGGGGTGTGGTCTAATGACATCAACACCCTATATCAGGTGTGCATAATTATTAGGCAACTTCCTTTCCTTTGGCAAAATGGGTCAAAAGAAGGACTTGACAGGCTCAGAAAAGTCAAAAATAGTGAGATATCTTGCAGAGGGATGCAGCAGTCTTAAAATTGCAAAGCTTCTGAAGCGTGATCATCAAACAATCAAGCGTTTCATTCAAAATAGTCAACAGGGTCGCAAGAAGCGTGTGGAAAAACCAAGGCGCAAAATAACTGCCCATGAACTGAGAAAAGTCAAGCGTGCAGCTGCCAAGATGCCACTTGCCACCAGTTTGGCCATATTTCAGAGCTGCAACATCACTGGAGTGCCCAAAAGGACAAGGTGTACAATACTCAGAGACATGGCCAAGGTAAGAAAGGCTGAAAGACGACCACCACTGAACAAGACACACAAGCTGAAAGGTCAAGACTGGGCCAAGAAATATCTCAAGACTGAATTTTCTAAGGTTTTATGGACTGATGAAATGAGAGTGAGTCTTGATGGGCCAGATGGATGGGCCCGTGGCTGGATTGGTAAAGGGCAGAGAGCTCCAGTCCCACTCAGACGCCAGCAAGGTGGAGGTGGAGTACTGGTTTGGGCTGGTATCATCAAAGATGAGCTTGTGGGGCCTTTTCGGGTTGAGGATGGAGTCAAGCTCAACTCCCAGTCCTACTGCCAGTTTCTGGAAGACACCTTCTTCAAGCAGTGGTACAGGAAGAAGTCTGCATCCTTCAAGAAAAACATGATTTTCATGCAGGACAATGCTCCATCACACGCGTCCAAGTACTCCACAGCGTGGCTGGCAAGAAAGGGTATAAAAGAAGAAAAACTAATGACATGGCCTCCTTGTTCACCTGATCTGAACCCATTGAGAACCTGTGGTCCATCATCAAATGGGAGATTTACAAGGAGGGAAAACAGTACACCTCTCTGAACAGTGTCTGGGAGGCTGTGGTTGCTGCTGCACGCAATGTTGATGGTGAACAGATCAAAACACTGACAGAATCCATGGATGGCAGGCTTTTGAGTGTCCTTGCAAAGAAAGGTGGCTATATTGGTCGCTGATTTGTTTTTGTTTTGTTTTTGAATGTCAGAAATGTATATTTGTGAATGTGGAGATGTTATATTGGTTTCACTGGTAAAAATAAATAATTGAAATGGGTATATATTTGTTTTTTGTTAAGTTGCCTAATAATTATGCACAGTAATAGTCACCTGCACACACAGATATCCCCCTAAAATAGCTAAAACTAAAAACTACTTCCAAAAACTTTCAGCTTTGATATTAATGAGTTTTTTGGGTTCATTGAGAACATGGTTGTTGTTCAATAATAAAATTATTCCTCAAAAATACAACTTGCCTAATAATTCTGCACTCCCTGTATTTGTCTGTCAAAAATAGTTCATAACTTCCCTTCAACTTATTCATGTCACCTAAAGAGTAAACCTGTTTCTCCATCACCAGTTCAGCTCTGATGATTCAGTAAGGACATCTGCCGTTTTTACAGCTGTAGCTCCAGCAAACATCAGCTGATACCAGAAATTAAAAGCAAATGAATTCTAACAACAGCTGATCAAGCTTAAACGTGCTGCTGTTGTTTTGCGCGATAAACAAACAAGAGAGAAACGCCGATCATTGATCAGTTTCATGACTGAAGTTTCAACAGGCGAGAGAATGACAGGGGAGGCTGTCATAAAGTTCAACATGCGCACACAGCTGTATAGAAACTCCGTCGTGCTAGCTAGAACGCAGTACGAGTTATTGTAAGTGATTGAAAAAGTCAGCACAACGAAATAAACTACACCTAAACTCGGTTTATATCTGACCGAAATAGAGTGCAGTTCATAACTTCTTACCTGAAATTCAGTTCACCTCACGCTCCTGCCTTCGCTTTCCCTGATCCATGATTGACCACCGCGTTAGCAATCGCCTGCCCGGCCTCGTATGTCTCGTTGGCGGCATGTCCTTTCTGTCACACACCGGTGGATAGCTGCCCTCTGTTGTAGCTCCACCACCAAACAACTCAGTTATTTTTTCCACATCGACCAGCATCATCGGCCCATATAAACGAAAAATAAGTCCTGCTAAGACACAGACCCTTGCCGAGCGATCGGGCGATTAAACAAATTTTAGCCACCTCACTATCAGCCAAGCCTGGGTGGTTTTTCACGAAGGGTCGCTAGCCGCGCTAGCTAGCTAAGCTAGCGGCGCTAGCTAGCTAGCCAGCCGGCTATCAGCAACACGTAAGAGAACTGTTGCTAAATAAACTACACCTAAACTCGGTTTATATCTGACCCAAATAGAGTGCAGGTCATAACTTCTTACCTGAAATTCAGTTCACCTCACGCTCCTGCCTTCGGTTTCCAGCATCATCGGCCCATATAAACGAAAAATAAGTCCAGCTAAAACACATACTGTCGGCGAGCGACCGGGTGCTGACACGAGTTTCACCCGCCTCAATATAAGCCAAGCCTGGGTGCTTTTTCACGAAGGGTCGCTAGCGGTGCTAGCTAACTATGCTAGCGGCGCTAGCTAGCTAGCCGGCTATCAGCAACACATAAGAGAACTGCTGCTAAATAAACTACACCTAAACTCGGTTTATATCTGACCCAAATAGAGTGCAGGTCATAACTTCTTACCTGAAATTCAGTTCACCTCACGCTCCTGCCTTCGCTTTCCCTGATCCACGATTGACCTCCGCGTTAGCAAACACCGGTCGATCGGCGGTCGCGGCATGTCCTTTCTGTCATACACCGGTGGATAGCTGCCCACTGTTGTAGCTCCGCATTATAGCACCACCAAACAACTCAGTTATTTTTTCCACATCCAGCTGTAACTCCGATTCTGTGCGAGCATTTGCGAGAGACCGGGGAGGTGAAAGGAGAGAGAGAGTCCCCTCGCTGTCCATTTGCAGCCAAGTGCGGCAGCTAGCTAGGTAGCCGGCTAGCTGTCAGGCAGGACCGAGGTCGTCAGAGCACTGTCGCTAATAATGGGATGTCTTGATAAAACAAGCAGATATTTGAAGTTTACACACCTACATTCTCGCCTGAAAATATCTTAAAAGTGTATTTTGTGACCTAGAAACACTAATAAAAGACATATAAAACGAAGTGGTGTCCGCCATTGTTTAACTCGGAAGAGGGGTGCTATGAATTATGGGATATGGAGTTTTGTAACAAGCATACAGATTTTCAGCCGTACTACTCCCGGTATACCACTAGAGAGAGCCAACCCACCACAAATAAAGTCTGTTTCTATGGCAATTGGCCTAAATTTGCACTAAAATCTAAATATTTCAAAAACTATAAAGTCATAAACACCAAAAGTGTATACCATACTAGTCCAGCTCCAGCCGCACAAAATGATCTAACATATGTAACCCTATTTTCAAAACTGTTTGGCAGAGAAGCGCGGGAAAATTTTCACTAAAATATTAATATTTAAAAACTATAATAGTTATAAACACCAAAAGTCATAGCACACCATTCCTGATCCAGCCGCACAAAATGAGGTAATATATATGAAGCTTGTCTCAAAACTGCGGGGCGAGTTTCGCTGCAAAATTTCAGGCGGAAACTGAAGAATAATAATAATAATAATAAATCCGACGAATAGTAATATGTGTGCCTCTTGTCATAGGCACACATAATAATAATAATAATAACTAGAAAGCGAAAATTTCAGAAGAAATTTTATGTGTGCCTATGCCGCTGCTAATCACTGTAGTTTGCCATTCATACGGCTACAGAGAGCAAAACTCAGAAGAGCAGCCATTCTCCACCATGAACTATGGTAAAAACAAACACCGCTCACGCTTCACAGATGACAGCTTACAGTTTTGTGTAAAGATGAAGTTACTTTGTACAGCGCCGATTTGCAGACGCTGTGCACACAGGTTCATGAGCAGAAGTCCCATTGTACCACGGCAGACCCGACAATGTTTGCATGAACACACTTTGAAGCATTACATTATAGACCACTTTTCACACATGCATTCACTTTTTGTTTTTTGTTATTTTACACAGTGTTCTGAATTATGAACAATGGTCTACAGCCAATCCTGTGTATTATTATACAAACTTTGGTTGTGAGATTCAGATAACTATTTAATAAAAGCTAAATATTTTATATGAGAGTAAGAAAGAAAAGTATATCTTTGTGTCCACCTTTCTCTGTTAATGCCCTAGCTCCCCCCCCAAAAGCTTTGCTAGATCCGCCCCTGCACAGTTACCAGCTGTCAGCTACACAAAAAAGGAGCTTGGTCTTTGTCTCTCAGAAACAACTCATAACTTCCCTTCAACTCATTCATGTCACCTAAAGTGTAAACCTGTTTCTCCATCACCAGTTCAGCTCTGATGATTCAGTAAGGACATCTCCTGATTTCATCTTCATGCTCCAGCAAACATCAGCTGATACTAGAAATTAAAATCAAAAGAATTCTAACAACAGCTGATCAAGCTTAAACGTGCTGCTGTTGTTTAGCGCGATAAATAAGAGCGAACAGCCGATCATTGATCAGTTTCATGATTGACGTTTCAACACGCGAGAGAATGACAGGGGAGGCTTCGTAACGACAGAATAAATCATAATGTTTTCTCTGAATGTGGGACGATTCCGTTTGTACGGCACGGCAACTCTATGAACTAACCCTAATGAATAAAATAAAGTCCAACGTCAGTAACTTAGTGCGCACACAGCTGTATATAAACACCCGTGGCATTACGATTGTAAAAGGTCAACGAAAATAAATTACACCTAAACTCGGTTTATATCTGACCCAAATAGAGAGCGACCGGGTGCTGACACGAGTTTCACCCGCCTCAATATAAGCCAAGCCTGGGTGCTTTTTCACGAAGGGTTGCTAGCGGCGCGAGCTAACTATGCTAGCGGCGCTAGCTAGCTAGCCGGCTATCAGCAACACATAAGAGAACTGCTGCTAAATAAACTACACCTAAACTCGGTTTATATCTGACCCAAATAGAGAGCGACCGGGTGCTGACACGAGTTTCACCCGCTTCAATATAAGCCAAGACTGGGTGCTTTTTCACGAAGGGTTGCTAGCGGCGCGAGCTAACTATGCTAGCGGCGCTAGCTAGCTAGCCGGCTATCAGCAACACATAAGAGAACTGCTGCTAAATAAACTACACCTAAACTCTGTTTATATCTGACCCAAATAGAGTGCAGTTCATAACTTCTTACCTGAAATTCAGTTCACCTCACGCTCCTGCCTTCGCTTTCCCTGATCCATGATTGACCACCGCGTTAGCAATCGCCTGCCCGGCCTCATATGTCTCGTTGGCGGCATGTCCTTTCTGTCACACACCGGTGGGTAGCTGCCCTCTGTTGTAGCTCCACCACCAAACAACTCAGTTATTTTTTCCACATCCAGCTGTAACTCCGATTCTATGCGAGCATTTGCGAGAGACCGGGGAGGTGAAAGGAGAGAGAGAGAGTCCCCTCGCTATCCATTTGCAGCCAAGTGCGGCAGCTAGCTAGGTAGCCGGCTAGCTGTCAGGCAGGACCGACGTAGTCAGATAAACTCGGTTTATATCTGACCCAAAAAGAGTGCAGGTCATAACTTCTTACCTGAAATTCAGTTCACCTCACGCTCCGACCGGCAGCCGCCTGCTTCTCCTGCCTTCGGTTTCCCTGATCCACGATCTACCACCGGTCGATCGGCGGTCGCCTCGCCGCCTCGTTCCCCGCATGTTCTTTCTGACACACACCGGTGGATAGCTGCCCTCGGTTGTAGCTCCGCGTCAGCGACTACCAAACAACTCAGTTATTTTTTCCACATCGACCAGCATCTGGACAATCCACCGCCTTTCACTGTTTGTACCGTTACTAAAAAAACCCCTCATCGGCTCATAAAAACGAAAAATAAGTCCAGCTATGACCCTGAGTCAAAAAGACAGCCAGCTCGGGTTAGCTAGCTACCTGTCTAGCTCTTTGCAGGCACCGAAAACATCAGAGCTAATATGGGATGTCTTGGTAACACGAGCAGATATTTGAAGTTTACATCTGGCCAATCCACCACCTTTCACTGTTTATACCGTTACTAAAATGAATAAATAAATAAATCATCGGTCCATATGAAGGAAAAATAAGTCCAGCTGTGACCACGAGACACTGCGAAGGACCGGGGGTGAAACCATAGTAAGCCGCCCTCACTGTCATCCAGGCCGGCTGTAGCTTGTTAGCAAAGCCGCGCTAGCTAGCTAGCCAGCTAGCCTCAGGCAGAAACGACATCGTCAGAACAGTGTCGCTAATATGGGATGTTTTGACAAAACGAGCAGATATTTGAAGTTTACACAACTACATTCTCGCCTGAAAATATCTTAAAAGTTTATTTTGTGACCTAGAAACAGTATTAAGAGGAAAATAAAAACTAAGTGATGGCCGCCATTGTTTGACTCGGCAGAGGCCTGCTATGAATTGTGGGATATTGAGTTTTCCACCAAGCATTACCGTAACTTTTGAATGATTTGCGCAACCTTAAAAATTCCAATGGCTCCTGAAAGCAGCGACGCTGTGCGCACCGTTGAAATTGTCATCATTACGGTAATCCAAATAAGGGTAGACAGGCTGTACCACTCCCGGCATACCACTAGAGAGAGCCAACACACCACAAATGAAGTTTGAAATTTGTTTCAATGGGACCAAAAGATGGAGCCAACACACCACAAATGAAGTCTGTTTATTTGGCGCCAAAAGATGAATTGGCCTAAATTTGCACTAAAATATTAATATTTAAAAAACTATAAAAGTCATGAACACCAAAAGTCATGACATAATAGTCCAGCTCCAGCCGCACAAATGATCTAACATATGTAACCCTAAAGTCAAAACTGTTCGGCAGAGGAGCGCGGGAAAATTTTCACTAAAATATTAATATTTAAAAAACTATAAAATTCATAAAGACCAAAAGTCATAGCACACCATTCCAGATCCAGCCGCACAAAATGAGGTAACATATATGAAGCTTGTCTCAAAACTGTGGGGCGAGATTCGCTGCAAAATTTCAGGCGGAAACTGGAGAATAATAATAATAATAATAATAATAATAATAAATCCGAGGAATAGTAATATGTGTGCCTCTTGGCATAGGCACACATAATAATAATAAATCCGAGGAATAGTAATATGTGTGCCTCTTGGCATAGGCACACATAATAATAAATCCGAGGAATAGTAATATGTGTGCCTCTTGGCATAGGCACACATAATAATAATAATAATAATAATAATAAATCCGAGGAATAGTAATATGTGTGCCTCCTGGCATAGGCACACATAATAATAAATCCGACGAATAGTAATATGTGTGCCTCTTTCCATAGGCACACATAATGATATGCAGCAGTGGCATATAAATGCATGGCAGTGGGAAGAAGTGCTCAGGTCATGGGAAGTCCCCAGCAGCCTGAACCTATGACGGCATAACTAAGGGATGCTGATACACCAGTAAATACTCATTTCAATTTTATTCACAATGCCATTTATATTGTAAGGGAAAAACCCCAAGATATTAGAGAGACAATCCCATATGAGCTGGTGATGGCAGGGAGGAAGAACTCCTTTTAACAGGATGTTTACTGTGGCAGAACAAAGCTCAAGGAGGGGCCGTTATCTGCGGAGATTGGGTGAGGGGAAAGCAGAGAAAAAAGGAAAGCATAGAGAGACCACAATCAAAAACGATACCCCCTATCCCTAATGGACAATTTTGTCTTCTTATGCTTCTCCTTTAGTGATTACCTACCCCCCAAATCAGTACAGTTTGAGGTCAAAGATCAAATGAGAAAAGAAAACTTTCTCAGAGGACCATGCAATAAAAAAAAAAACACCCATCTGAAGCCAAAATGATGCTAGAAGGAAGACACACCTCTGGGCCTTTTGAAATGCCTCTGGGCAGTCATTTTAAAGGAATATGTAAATGAACTTGAATTTAAATAAGCAGATGGGAAGGTGAGGAGGGAAAAGAAGAGTCAAAAAGAGAGCGCAGAGATATCACAGACAACAAGGAGAACAAAACACAAACTACAGGGTAGAGAAGAAAAACATCATTCACATGTTGTAGTGGGATAAACACACAAGGCATGAAAAGGATATGCTCAATGCTGGGAAGTCCCCCCAGCAGCCTGACTCTCACAGCATAACTAAGGGATGGTTCAGGGTCACCTGATCCAGTCCTGGGATCTGGGAGCTGGTTACATGGGAGAGGGACCTCCCACTCCACTTCTAAAACCTCTTCTTTGAATTTATCCAAAATAAAATTACTAAAATCATTGAACACAACCTGTGACAAAATAATTAAACATCTAAATGTAATTGAAAAAGGAGCTTGAAAAGAAACACACACACACACACACACACACACACACACACACACACACACACACACACACACGTGTGGTATTCATATCTTGTGTGGACATCTAATTGACATATTGCTTTCCCTAGCCTCTTACCCTAACCCTAACCATCAAAAATTAATGCCTAACCCTAACCCTTACTAACTTTCGCTAAAACCACATTTTGAGTCTCAAAAATGCCTTCAAACTTGTGGGGACCAGGATTTTGGTCCCCATAAGGGCTGTTGGTCCCACTAGTATAGTAAACCTCCAATTTTTGGTCCCCACAAAGATAGGAATACATGGTCACACACACACACACACACACACACACACACACACACACACACACACACACACACACACACAGAGTCCTCTGCTGCTTGTCCAGGACATGGTGCAGAGGGTGATCCGGGTCCATTTATATCTGTTGCCATTCACCACAGTCATCTGCTGACCTTTGCATCATCATTATATCGAAGTTTAAACCTGAATTCATGCAGTAATGAAGGGTTTTTTGTTTTTTAAATCTTTCCAGTGCTATATGTACTCATTTGTGTCTTTGTACAAGAAATATTTTCCCGTTTTAAAGCATGACAAAGTCTACATTTGCAGGCTTGAGGGTTTGGTGGTGGTGGTGGAGGGAATGACTTCACCTCTTAGCTCTCTGAGGCCTGAGTCATCATATGTGGTAACCCTAACCCAGTAGTTTGGAGAAAGCAAAACAGTGCATGGTAGGATGATTATTTTCTTTGTTCCCTGATTGTCAACACTTAGGATAACAATTTAATAAAAACTCCAAGGGCCTGAGTTTGTTGGGGTTAAGCTTGGGTTCTTCAGGATTTAGAACTAGGTTAAACCACAAACCACTGTTTGAAATGTGGATGGTTAAATCATGTCACAGATTTAACACATGAATTATTTTTAATATGTTGTTAACCAAGCCACCTTTAATGGTAATTAAGTTTAGAGAATGGTCATGGTTTGGCCACTTCTTTTAAATCTCGGTTTTCTGGGTTGGCAGGGTGACACGTGACCACTAAAGAGTCTGACACAGGTCTGAATATTCAGGCCACATAAACATTTCCTGGCAGTAACAGATAATGAGGTCTTAAAGGTGTCAGTCGGGGCTTTTTACAGTCAACTCATTGCTGCTTTCTCTCTCTCGCTTCTTCTTTTTCCCGTGTCCTGCAGGTGAAGCGCGAGCCGGGCGAGAATGGCACCAGCCTCACAGACGAGGAGCTGGTGACCATGTCGGTGCGGGAGCTGAACCAGCACCTCCGAGGGCTCTCCAAAGAAGAGATCCTGCAACTGAAACAGCGGCGGCGCACCCTGAAGAATCGTGGCTACGCCGCCAGTTGCCGGGTGAAGCGTGTCACCCAGAAGGAGGAGTTGGAGAAGCAGAAGGCCCAGCTGCAGCAGGAGGTGGACAAACTGGCCAATGAGAATGCTTCGATGCGCGTTGAGCTGGACGCTCTGAGGTCTAAGTACGAGGCGTTACAGACCTTCGCCAGGACTGTGGCACGAAGCCCCACTGTCGGGGTCGGGGTCAGGGCTGGAGGGGGAGGGGGAGGGGTGGCGTCATCGGTCATCGGTCCGCTCATCCCAGGGAAGGTGGCGACGGCGACGAGCGTGATTACAATAGTGAAGTCAAAAACAGACGCACGGTCTTGAGGGAAGGGAAGGGAGATGAAGGTGCATCAGGATGGAGCTTAGCTGCATCTGAGTTGATCTTCCCGTCTGCCGGACTCCTCTTCTCCATCTGCACTGACGGACAAAAACCCGGGCGGCCTCGCTTGCATCGCCACGGCACGCTCCCGTCAAGTCATCACCTCTGATCAGTGCAGATGTAGGAAAGGATGGAAGCGGAGGAGGACTCTTGTACCAATGCAGGACAAATACACAGGGTTCTTATGGGCACTGAAGACCCGGAAATCCCAAATAATTTGAAAACTGTCTTATTCCTGATCAAGAAAATAATCTGACATTTGTAAATACTCAAAATGAGAAAATTCCAACAGTTTTTATTTGGTTTTCGGTGCTCAGTGCTGGTGAATCTCCTTTTTAAGTAAGTACATAATAACCATGTCACGAATTTGCACACAGATTTGAAGAGGTGCCTGATCGAAATAAAATGTATAAAACGGAAATTTGGTACATCATCAAACAATCCTAAACACACATGAGAATCAGAGCATTTATTCTTGAATAGTTCTATGGAAATCATTGAATTTAATGTGACCTGCTGATTTGAGTGGCTGCAGAGAAGCCCCATCTTGTTCCACCTAGCCAAGAACTTTTTTCAGAAAAGTACTATAGAAGATATATATATTATACAATGGTGGTAACTGTATTTCTACTGTTTTGTACTGTGTTGTCATTCACATGAGGTCCAAGGTGTATTCTCTGTGTGTGAATTGTTATATATCAGGAATTCTGTGAAATTCTGTGGCGCGTGTTCGTTTTGGTATTGCTATATTTGGGTAGCTGTATTTTTAATTTTTTTTCTTATGGTCTTTTTACTTTCAAGTCAGACTCTCGCGTTCTCTTACCTACTCTTTTATCTGTCCTTCCATTTTTCAACTCCAACTGGCTTCCATTATTACATGCAGTACTTCCTGAATTTTATGAAAGGAGGAGGGGAAAAGGAGGGGATAGGCTATTAATATTTACCAAAACATATTATAGGACAGGAGATGACGTTTTTTAATTCGCTGACCTTATTTTAGTGTGGGAATTTTCAGGGAAATGGTCATATGAAGATAAAAGCCTGTTTGAGTTTCGCTTCAAAGTTTATTATTCAAGACATTTGGAAGGGCAAGTGCCTTTTTCTCCTAATGATATGCATAGAGAAGAAGTCAAAAGGATAACTGATGAACAAATAACTTGTGGAAGGATGGTGGAGATTCAGTGTAGGTGTGTTGCGTATGCTTGTGCTTTATAGCATAAACTGACCAATCAGGAGTCAGCTAGTAACAGCATTTAACTCTCCCTGTACACTGTTATTTAAGCTGTGTAATAGCACGTAATGACGATGATGATTATTAACAGTTATGTACCTTGGCAAGTCATTTGTTTAAAGTGGACCTATTCTGCTTGTTTGCATCTCTATATTTTTATTCTTGGACTCTAGAGGAGCTTTGCATAATTCTCAATGCAAAATGATATTTATTCAACACTAGTCCTTGATGCAGCCCTTCAGATCATTTCTGTGTCTGAAATGAGCTGCTTTAGCTCTTCACCCTTTTAAGGCAACCTTCTGGTAAGCAGAAGGATTGACAATAAGTTGAGAACATTCAAAACATGGTTTCATAGAGTGGCTTTGCATGATTCAAAGTTGTCTGTGAAGGTTCTCAGTCATCCAGGTCATCGTAGTCAAAGAAGTTTGCAAAGAAAAGCGTCTGGACTTCTTTAAGTTGCTTGAAGATGTTTCACCTCTCATCCGAGAAGAAGCTTCTCGGATGAGAGGTGAAACATCTTCAAGCAACTTAAAGAAGTCCAGATGCTTTTCTTTGCAAACTCCTTTGACCATGATTCAAAGTTGAAAATAATGCTTGTTTATGTGATACTGGTCCTTTATGCAGCCCCTCAGTTCAGTTATAGCTCCATTCCCTTTTCATTTAAGCTGTCTTCTGATTGGCTGCTCCTCCTAAATAGAAGATCTACATCTGTACTTACAGTCCAAACTATGTGCCTGACATGACCATTACCAGGGGGAATCTGCTGTCACTGACATCATACAGGGCCAGAAGTAGAAAAACTGTCTAAAACTGAGCTTTCTCCCCTAAGCGTTTCACTCACAGGTTGTTTTTTTTTCTATTTGTTTGTCCATGATAATGTATACATATTTAGAAAGTAAGGAAAAGCACAATAGGTCCTCTTTAAGTGAAATGAAAAAGGAAAATTAGCACAAAAAAACAAAAAAGAGCCTGAATTTTATTCTTGTTTTTGATTTGGGTTTTTTTTGCATAAAATACTTTTGTCTGTTATAAACAAAGTCTGCTGTAGGTTACAACACCTGCAGGAAAACCTTTGCCTCAAATCAGAGCAGTTTGGGTTGCACTTTTCTTTTCTTTTCTTGCTTTTACCCGCAAAACTTACAACTGCAAACTGCAACTGTGATTTCTGACAGTGCAGTCAGCGGGCATGGGTGACAAACATTTCTCTGAATTTCACATATTTCACGCGGGCTTTTCCATAAAAAGTAGTCTTACGTGGTGTTCTATACTTAAAGAATCTTTGTCTATGTATGGTGGAGTCTGGATTTTTATAAAGACAATTATCTTTGCATCGTTTGTAATGACATGTATAAAAAAACAAAACAAAAAAAGGTATAACAAAATCTGTTTGATATACAGTATCTCTCTATTTTGCAATTGTACCAAAAGTGGCTTAACTACTGAATAGCTTTGTTTTTTCTCTAGCTACTAGGCACGTGTGTGTAGCCGTGAACTAGTGTGTGGTGTGCTGTGTAGGTATGTGACGAGGTAATATAACGTTCCCTATTTCATGGATATGACTTTGATACGTGTTTGATTTCAGGCTGAAGCGGGTGATGACACAGTGAGTAACTGCACTCTTTCTCAAATCGTAAAGTCTTTGTCCTCCCCGGCCCTCATTGTTCAGCTCCAGCCCTGCAGACGTGTTAGATCATTTGCTAAACTGCACTTTGGCAGAGTTCACGTTGGCGACGTATTTCTGAGCAGGCCTCTGTGTCTTTATTTTTGGTCTGTGCAGTCTGTTGCAGATAAAGTGACCAACAAGATGAGGAAGTTTTATGGTTAACCTCACACACTGCGTTGTGTTGTGTATTCAGGTCATCAGGCCGAAGTAGCAAATATGTGAAACTCTGCTGAAGGCCTTTGTGGCTGCATCACACCCACTCCTTCAATAACTTATTTTTATAGTCTGTGATTAAAAAAAAAAAAAATTCGTTTTTTTTTTTTTTTTTGCTTCTGTATTTTACACGGTTATGTATATTTAACATCGTTCCAGTTGTATTTGTTTTTGTTTTTTAAACTGTTCTTGAAGTGTCAGGGAAGTGAAATAACATTTGTTATATGGTGTTTTATGAAGTGAAAAAAAAATCTATTCTGCTATTTAATGGTTTGTCTGTCAAAGAGTGAGGTTTACCTTTTGAGTACAATTGCCTCAAATATTTTTTAACCTGATTTTAAAGCTGAAAGAGAAGCAATTTACACAGATAAAAACATTACATACATGCAGCCTTTTACCTGAACCGCTACTTCTCCACTGTGAAGAAAAATGGGTTAGCTCGCCTACTGCTGTGCAGTTACTATGATAAGTAAGGAGTGTCTTCATCTGTACAGAAATAGAAGTCAAACTGGTGAACAGTGAAAAAGGCGCAGGAGGATAAATGGGTTTGTGATTGAAAATATTTTTTTCTCCGTAGTCTTTGAGCGGATAAACGGTCACACGTTCAGTCAGGTGTGAAACCAGAGAGCTTCAGATGTCAAATGAAAATCACTTATCACACCTAATGGTATTGAGCAACAAGCAAATTTCAGTATCTCATAGAGTATATTAACGTGTTTTCTCCATATTAAAGAAAATGCCCTGTTTTGTACGTCCTGAATGCCGTTATCTGAGTTTTTAAAATGTACTCTGTCCCTCTCCATCAGTCTGCTCCTTCCTGCCTGTCTCACTGATGTTTTTCACTGGCCAGCTGTGCGCGCGCGCGCGCGTGTGTGTGTGTGTGTGTGTGTGTGTGTGTGTGTGTGTGTGTGTGTGTGTGTGTGTGTGTGTGTGTGTGTGTGTGTGTGAGTGTATGAGACATCATATAAAACAAGAGGAAACTCAACTTGTGTTGAGACTGTAAGTTATGTCAAATTGTACGACTACGTGTGCTGCTGCTCTGTGTTTTTGTGCTCCTCTGGTTTCTAAAAAAAAAAAAAAGGAAAGAAGCGTTCTGTGTAAACATTAACGTGTCAACATGTGGCTGCTGTTAAATAGACACATCTAATTATGCAAACTGGCAAAATCCAAACTCCTGCCTCACAGGAGCACTGACGCTATCGTAGTCGTTTGTCAAGTTGTCTGTTTTCCTGACTGTACAGTGTGATGTGACGAGGTTAAAGAGCTAATGTGCGGTGTTTAGCTTCTTCTTCTTTTTTTTTTTTATAAATATACCTGGTAAATTAAAATGTCAGCTTGCCTCTGTTTAAATCTGGCATATGTGGTGTGGCTTACCCACTTTCACTTAGCAGTTAACTGTGAAAACACAAAGTCTTCAAATTTATTTTATTTTGGATTTTTGTTTTTTGGGGTTTTTGGTTTTTTTTACAGGGATGCACCATTTTTATTGGCAGATATTGGCTTCAACTCCCGTCAGTTTATTCAGCAAATAAGACTGCATTCACAAACTGCAGCAGCTGATGTTTGTTGTGCCCCATCAGTTTGGTGTCCCTTTCTAGCTCAGAGTGGGTCTCTCACATCCAGTCAGGTGCATATGTGTCTGGACGACACTTGGATTACAATATTTTGTTTTCTGAAACTAATGATGACTTCCTTCTCTTCGATTGACACGTCTGTTGACCTCATATTTAGATTTCAAGAGAACAGCAACCAAATCCAAATTCAACAAAACCACTTCAGACCTCAATGAGGCTTCATTACGAAAGAACTGGCCTCCCCTGGCCATGAAACTGTTCCTCGGTCGATAACAGTATTTGCCTGTTATTTTTGGCCATTTGATAAACAAAAGTATGCTGTGTATTTTAGTAACTCAAACCCCTACTTTAGATGAGTAACGGACTTGTAAGCAGTTTATCTCTTATGTCATATGAAAAAGGTTGAAGTCTTTTACATCTGATATTCAGATATTTGTATTTGTAGAGAATACACATTAACATTTCTTTTAAATTTTGTTTTGTTAATAAAAATATAAAGGACAGTAACTACAATGAGAGACAAACAAAAACAAAAAAGAGAGTGAGAGGACTACAGAGTATAGTAGCGATGCAGTAATACAGTCACACACAAAAAAAAACAAAGCAAGATTTAATTAAAATCCATGAAGACCATCCAGCTCCTCTCAGGCTTGTAGAACTGCAGCAGCCTGTTCCTTTGATAAGCCCATAAAGTCCTCATACCGCTTCACCTTACTGGAACACGTTTTTGTTTAGAGCTTGTTAAAATGATTTCATTTGACTGTGCAATCATTTCAGAAGCAAAAATGTGTTTCAAAAACCTAATCTTAACCCTAGCTGAGTCACCAGTGAAGTTAAACATCAGTATCTGCTTAAAATTTCACAATTGGTGCATTCCTGTGTTTTTATTTATTTTATTTTTTTTAATCCATTTCTAACCGAGAATGATGTAGCCGTCATGCAAGGCCTCCTGCTGACCTGTAGAGTTCTTATTTTTGTCTTCCACACTTAAACTTTTTGTGGCGTTTCCAGTGAGAAACCATGTGCCAGATCTCTAAACAAACAAAAGGTTAAACATTACACAAGTTTAATCCAGATTTTCAGTCAGCAGACACAGTCAGCTGACACCTCAGACCTCCTGTGATTATCAAGCAAGGCGGCGTGGTGCCATTTCATAGCAGAGTTTATGAGCTGTTTGACATGCTGACCTTATTTTCTGCAGGGGTCAAACCCTCGTCATAATGAAGCTTTTCATCACAAACCCTAAAACAACCACTCAGACTACATCTATAAATATTTTACAGAGAAAGAAAAGGAGTGGTGGAGATGCGTCTGATAAAGCTCTTAACCATTTACCACTCTACTTATTCTCTCCTGCTTTAGTTAACTCAGCAGCCTACCAATCCCTTCTTCAAAACCCACACTTCTTCCAGAAGATGCAAATCATTAACTCCTTATCTTGCTGCTTGGCCAATCGGTATGCAGGCATCCAGTGATTTTCCTGTCTAGTGAGTCACGCCACTGGACTCTAAAAGCCCTTTCACCCACCGCTGATCCTGATCGATAGAAGTAAATGAACCAAGGATTCCTTTGGTCATTTTGTTTGGTGTTTGCATCAATAATGTTGTTTGTTTTTTGCGTCCCAGGTTTATACCCAGCCTGCGTCAAATGTACAAATAAAAAAATCGTACAGAGTTCAGGTATCAGTACATTTAAATTTGTATTTATTTATTTTTATTGTAGCAGTGTCCCTGTCAAATTTGACTCTTGATGCGAACATTCAGCCAGGTTCATCATAGGATTTTTTTTAATTTATTTTTTTGTGAGTGTTTCTAAATCTTACACATGGAAACACAGTATAAATAATGGTCCGTTTAAAGCCTTTGAAAAGTAGTGAGTTTGTGTGAATATGGTGTAACCTAATCAGAAAAGCCCTTGTAATAGGAAATTATGTGTTTTGTAATATTTCTGTATGGGATGTAATAAATTATTCTACGGCAGTACTTTCTATGGGAAACTACTTAAAATGTGACAGTCTTTGTTAGTATTTATCTTCCAATTTAAATTATTGTCTTTTTTTTCTCTCCTTTTTTTCGCAATTTGTAGATAGTGACGATGACAAGGTATGGGTAATCACGAAATTAACTGTTTCATCATCGGTCCGATGCATTGTTTAATTTATTGATGTATATAGTGTACGTTTGTTGATAAACAGCTTACTTTATTTTGTATATGACCAATAAACATGTTTTAAAATGGAACTGTCTGTGTGTTGGTCATTCATGAATCTTTAGTATTATTAGCAATTTTAAGCAAATATAGTGCATTTATTATATAAAAACACTGCGTACAGTGTCATCAGTTATGTTGAATATTGTTGAATTATTCTGTTGCAATAGCTGCATTGATTAGTGAAAACAGTTATGTACAGGGTTTAATGAGATAAAGCAAGCTTCCTAGGCAAAGCCTTGTAGTACTGAAAAAATACAGTATAACCAATTAAAATAAAGTTTATACAAAAAAATTCCATATGTGGAAATACCTAAATATATAAAAACATTTATGACATGTTTAACTATTTTCTGTACAGCAAATGAAGCAAAAAAGGAAGCAAAAAGTTTCATTTTTCACACTGTCTGTCTGTCTGTCTGTGTAAATGGGTCATGGTCAGGAATGGAATAATGAAGGAACAGCCCACTCCTGGCCATGAAACTGTGTGACAGTCAACTGTCCCATTACTTTTGAGCCTCTGTAAATGGATCACTGTACGAAAAAATGTTTGTAAACTTTAGTATCTAAAATAGAGCACCTGTTAACCTTCATGCACCTAAGCTGTGTACTTGATTACTTTATATATAAGATTATTTTACACTAGGACCATAACAAATATTTATTCTTTACTTCTTCTCAAATCATTGAGCACCACTGATATACAGGAAAACTGTTACACACATAAAATAACACTCGGTTAGTTTAACAGAACACACAGCTTTAATTATAGTCCATCCATACACACTTGTTAATCCGATACTGCTGCTGCAGCTGTTTTGCTTTCAGTCTGCTGCTCTGCTGCCAGTAAACCGGTCCGTGTTTCTGTTTGGTCACATGCTGCTGACGCTGCTTTTTTCCCCCAGGTGAACACCTGGATTGATATGGTTGAATTGCGGAGTTGATAACCACCTTCATGTTACAACTTAGCCTTATAAGAAAAGATAAACTTGCTTTTTAGGACAGGGCCCTGGAAGAACAACAAGTAAATTTAGATTTTTAAATTCTTTGGATTCCAATTTTAATCGTAAAAATATTTAACCAATAAATAAATAAATAAATAAATGTGAGCGTTGTATTCCCTTAATTCTCTTTCGTCTGACACCAAAGTATCTCCATACCTTTCTGCATGTTTTTCTTTGGTCAGTCAGGCCTGTAGGGGGCAGTATCACGTTAGTCTGAGTTCAGTGAAAAGTAATTTCTTCTTATTATTTTTTTAAGTATTTCATTCACTTCTTATACTTTGTCCGACGTAATGTTGTAGCGGTTTTCTTCCTTTCCCGTGAAATGCTTTTGTGTTTTTAAAGGGGGTGTTTGTTGAACCCTGGTGTGAATCCACTCCGGGTTTTCGGCGCTCTGTAACCGTCACTGTCGTTCTTTACCCGGTTGTTGCCCCGGAGGAGAGGCGGTAAAAATGTAAACATTGATTCCCCCCCAGTCGACCTGGTCAGACTGTCTTTTGTGTTGCTTATAAGAGCACCAACAGTACAGCTGTAGCTTCTACCTTTGCTGAATTTAACCCCTTGTCTTAATTTTTTGGAAGTTTATGCGTCTACTTTTAAACGGTAACAAAAAGCAGCGAAAGCTAGCGTTATGTTAGCTAAGCTAGCTAGCAAACGATAACTTGCTAGTAATTTTTTAGCAGTTAAACTGCCCAAAGTTACTCTCTACTGTGTTCCGATGAAGAGTAATGGAGGAATACGAAGAGTTTGTGCAGCATCTTCTTCCTCAGCTCAGGAGAAGAGAAGAGAAAGAGGAGGAAAACCACAGACCCTCATCTGCATCCTCTGTCATCCGCTTCTATGGACGATCCATCCTCCCTCCTCTGGTGCTGGATAAGTTTATGGCTGTCATCATGACTGATCATTTTAGCAAAAGGCTGAACTTCTTTGTTTTATAGATAGATGCACTCTTAGTTTGAAGGAAAAGGACGCATATTAATTCAGTCACTGAGACATGCTGCTTATCTCCCTTTAATGTAAATTATAGACATACATTAATAATGATAAAACAGAAGCAGACTTGTTTGAAATGAAACAGTATTAATTTCAGCCTGGTTGCGAGACATGCTTGATAACTCATGTCTGTTTTGTGATGACAACAGCTCTCAGAGAAACAGAGAGAGGAGATGCGTCGACTCAGAGATGAAGCTGCTGTCCACACAAAGTTCAGAGATGATCCCAGGATGGCCTACATCCAGACGATTCTGCACAGCGTTCAGGTAATTTAAGCTTTGTTTTGTTTGTAACCTATGCTGTTGGCTCCTTGTGTGAGAGCAGCTTCAGTTGAGAATGACAGAGTCCGGGCACAAAATACTGAAGGAATATTTTGATCTTCAATCGTTGTTTTCTTTTGTAGGGAGAGAGACATCTAACATATAAAAGTACATCAACATCACAGTTTGTATATATGATTTGTGGAGTCAAATGTAACAATACAGTTTAATATGACATAAGTAAATGTATAGCGCTTTCAAGTGCTATATGGCCAGCTGTGCCATTTAACGTGAGCATTTTATATGAAATGATTAAAAAACAAATTCTACTTGAATCTGGACTATCCACCTCCCAAGGCGCTGGTCACTTTATATAAATTTGTCCAATACAGATGGACACAAATACTGCAATTAATCAAGTATTCTTTGGCTGATAGCCTGTGCCAATACAAATAATTTGTTTTGTTTTAACTATCTTTATACATTTACCCAATCGACCGTTGATGCAGTAAAACACTTGCCTCAGCCATCAGTAAATGTCACTATACTGGCTCACAGGGTGGGCAATTAATTGGAATTAATGTAAGCTTTGGCTCTTGGCAGTTGTGCAAAAACTATCATTTTTATATTCAAACACGAGACAAATCTCTTATTTGTTTTGTGTTTTAAATCAATTGCACACCTTTCATTTAAATCTTTTTAAGCCCCTCTTTAAAAACCCAAATCACTAAAAGTTCAGCTTGAGTCAAGAACACAGAAAACATTTGAGAACTTTTGGGTAGCAAGGTCTGTCTGCTGCATTGCCCGTCTGTCACTGAGGGACTCCTACCTGGTTTGCTTGTAGTAGTGCATGACCGAGTTGAATATTAGGCTTTGGCTGTTCATGTCTCTTCCTGTAGATACTTTGCTGGTCTTCCAAGGCAGTCTGCTGCCACCTGGGCCGTTTTTAAGCTTCCATCTGCCAGTATGGACATCTTGCAGTGGAAGCTGTGATATATGAGATGTACATGGCCCTTGGCAGATGGACTTTATGGTCCAAAACACCCACTACTCTGGGCCTAGCTCTACCAGACAACGCACTGTACCCCACCTTGTACACCCTACTTTTTAATAATTTATTTATTTGTTTTTCTGTTGAAATTATATTTAAAGTTCCAGGGTAATCCCCTGTAAAAAGATGTATTGAAAGTTCATTATATGCATAAGTGTTGAAAATTTAAATTACTGACTAAAATAGCTGTAATTACTTTTTTTTTGGCATAATCAGTGTTTAGCATTGTTGTATTGAACAGGGAAAAGCAAATTTTTAAAAATCTCATTGCATTATTTTTGTTTCTGCTCATGTTTTTCCAGCTGAGGAAGACACCAACACTCGAGGAGTTGCTTCAAGAGTCAGAAATTATCACACAATCTTCATATTTCCGTAAAACCACCGGTGGACTGGTGTGTCAGGATGATTTTTTTGTGGGAAGCAGTGATAATGTTTCGCTCCCAGCTGCAGCAAAAGGAAAAGTTAGTGTTTGTTCTCCTCCACTGACATCGACAACATATAGTGCCTTTTTCGCCTCTAACGTGACACCTCAGGAAAATTACCAGGAAGGACGCCTTACTGACCAAGTTAACAGCCAACAAGGATCGCAGCCAAATTTTTTACATAGTGCGAGCTGCCAGTCGCTCTCCTCAGGTTACGTCACCAACGAGAATGTAGAAAACTGTACTGCTATCTCTGAAAGGATTAATGCAGAAAACGAGAGCAATGGCTTCGACTGCTCAGAAGGATTTTATAACACAGTGGGCTTTTTTCTTCACAACACTTCAAATACAATCGCCAAGATGCCAGATATTATCAGCCACCCTCCCATAGATGGAGAGGAATTAGAGAGGAGTGGGCGGGAGTCATCTTTTTGTGATAACTTAACAGACTTGAGAGAAGTTTGTTGCACGTCATTTGAGGAGGATTCACTCTTGTGTGATCCTTTACCAACAGAAAAATCTAAAAATGGTCAACAAGACAGTGTGATGAGTGATGATAACAATCCCTTTAGTTCAGTGCATGACCCTGACAAAGATGCACATTTAGGCAAAAATGTGGAATCAGTTGCTTTTTTGGAAAAAAGCAGCTTTTCAGACAATCCGACACACACACAAAGCACTCGTCACCGTCTTACAGCAGAACTGTGTGTTCAGCGCAATCCCAGAGAGACTGAACTAGAGGACAACCAGGTAGATGAAGCAGACTCAAAGCTGTCTGAGGAGCCTTATCGTCTGAGCCTCCAGGCCTTGCTGAAGAAATCTCAGGAGTATCGACGGCGCCAGCGGATGCTTAGGAACCAAGCCAAAAACACTAAAATCCAAGAGAGAACCCAAGAACAGCCAAGAGCAAAGGCAGAGGAGCAGAGCAGCTCTGATAAGGAGAATGACGAGATCCCTTACAAGGACACTGTGACTGCAGAGGGGAAGAAGACTAAAGACAAGAGAAGCACTTTTATCTCGTCAGTGGAAACTTCGTTAAAGAAATCCTGTGAGAATGAGCGGATGATTGGAAGTGCACTCTCTGGGAAAAAGATGACACATTTAACAGGAGATGGAGATAATAAGGAAATGACTAGTGTTGATGAAGAAACAATCATCATAAGTAATAGGCTGAACAGTTCACAGGTCTTAATAAAGCCAAAACAATTCAGTGCCTTTATCCAGCAACAACCATTAGAAACTTCCCTTGTTAAAGATCCTCCAGCTTTTTTTAAAGGACCAGGTAAATATCGCACAGTCCCAGCCCCTAACTTCTGCAGGAGCCCTGTTCACTACAAGAGAAAAAGTGGACAACAGGTTGATGCGGAGGAGACCTCGAAGGGGAAACTTGAGATTGGTACTGGTTTGAAAGACCATCACAATTCTGAAGAAGTTAATCCAGGTCATCAAAACAGTCATATAGTGGGTCCTCCCACGGTGAATCTTGCAGTTGAAGGGGAAGTAACAAGCGTTTTAACCAAGAGTCCACAGCACATAGATCAGCTGGAGTCAGACCTGTCCAGTCTTAAGGTTCTGATCACAGATCTTGAGTCAACGGTGAAAGAAAACTTGAAAGAAGACAGTCACAGCCAAGCTGAGAGTAGCCCGCAAAGTGAGTTAAGTTTTAAAGGCATGACAAATGAGCAAATAAAAAGTGATTATTGGGAGGACAGGCAGAGAGCTCATGGTGATAATAGCAGTGACGCAGAGTACAGGAAGTGGTCAAGCAGACAGTTATCTAACAATTACAGAAACATGCATGAAGACTCAGTTCCGGAAGCGACTGTCAGTGACACAGATGATGTTCCCCTCACAGTTAAGGAGAACAGGGATGAGCTCCGTGATTTTAGCGAGCGCAGATTGATCAAAACCTTATCTGCGGAGAGAGAAAGTAGGAAAAAAGTGAGCAAAGAAGCACTAACTGGGAGTTCTGCACAGCCTGGAGACTGCAGAAAGCAGCAGCCACCTGCTAAATGTATCTTTTCTGTGGATCAGCAGATGCGCATTCCTGATGTTTTCCGAAATGTTCCATCTGATCCTGCTTTTCGGAGTTACATCTCAGTGCCTTCAGACAACAGCAACCACCTTTTTGAAAGAATGAAAGAGCTGGCCCTAGAAGGTCACGACTCCACCCGCTCACCATCTCTAAATCAGTCATATGATGTGGACACACCGTCTGGCCTGTGGTTCACTGAAGGATCGGGGTCAAAAGGTCATCCTGAGCAAGAAAAGCATCTGACCCCACAGAATGGCAGTGACAGTCAGGGAGGGGCGTCCAAGGTCAAACGGAGACTGCTAATGCACACGATGGAGGAGACACAGGAAGGGAGTGCCAATATTAGTGGGGGAGCGGACTCCATCAGACCCAACTCCAGCACACCCAGAGGTAAGAGGAGAAAAGGAAGTGTTGTTTAAATAACCATATTAGGTATTAGATATTTATTCTCAGTGACATCATACAGAGCCAAGAGTAGAACAAACTGCCTGAAACACAGTGTTTAGAACAGTTTGAGGCGTGACAGTTTATACATGCACCAAAAATAGCCGGCGTCTTTGTGTTTTGTCTTGAGTTGGAGACACTTGATCTTTAATACAGGAAGGGATAGTGTATCATGTGGAAATGATGAAGTAAAAAAACTTTTTGATCAAGTAGTGACACCTTTCTTTCCATCGTGCCTTGGGTGTCTCAACACTATAAATGCCAGCACACTAAGGTGTGCTGGTAATGTTGCAGCTCACCCAGACACTGACAGACACCTCGTTCATAATGATGTCTTTAGATTTTGGTTTAAGTGTAATATATGACAGAAAATAAAGGTAAGAAAAGATAACAGCTCTTCTTTAATCTTTACCACAAAAAGGGAAAAAGTAGAAAATATTTAGACTCAACCCCAGACTCTACATCACTAGAAAGCTAATTTTACAAATCGTATAAAGTGTAGTAACAGTTGTGCAAATGGGCTGTAGGCAAATGTAGTGGTCCAACAGTGATTTTCATATGTGACCACATGTTGTGTTTCCTGTCTGTAGCTGCAGGGCAGTGGTGTGAAGGTCTCGGCAGTCAGAAGGATAAGCGAGAGGAGCTGAAAGAGATACACGCTGCTCAGGTCAGAGCGCTGCAAGAGGAGCACAGGAGACAGCAGGAGGAGTTACTACAGGTAAGACCTATATTATTATTTATTATATTGTACTATACATGTAACTGCTATTTTGTGTTTGGATTCATATAAATTTCCTTTAGATGATAGATCTGAAACAATTTTTTTTTAAAGTGTGGAAATAGACAAATGTGAAGCAAAGAAAAAGAGTGGCAGAAGGTTTATTTGAGAGTCCAGCTATGTACAAATTACTCTGTATATTTCAGGTATTTTCTTCCCAAACTCAGTTGTTTAATACTTGCTCCACCTCTGATGGTTTATTGCCAATGTGGATCTAAATCTCCTGATAAAGTTTTAACTAATGGTACAGTGTAAGCACATATAACCCAAAGACTGATGTAAACACCCATTTTTCTGCTCTGTATGATGTCACTAAGAGTGGATATCCCTAATATGGTTACCTTCTGTTCAAACTGTTTGATAATAAGGGGCAGCCAATCAGAAGAAAGTTGGCTTAAATCATCTTGGTGGCGAGATAGGATGCTCTAAAGGGGCTACCCTACGGCCCAGTATGAAATAAATAAGGATTATTTTGAATTGTGACTCATACAAAAGTATTTTAGCAGAGTCCAAGAATAAATCTATAGAACTGACAATGAGAATACTTTGGCACTTTAATAATAATGAGAATTATTTGCATATGTTTATTTGGTAATACCAGCTCATCGTTATCGTCTTAGTGAGGAGTGTTTGATGTACAGAAAAAAACTATCAAATTAACCAATAGTGCTAAAAAAGTAATATTTTTGGATCTCAGGAAGTGCTATGGTTGGAAAAAGTTTAGGGACCACTGCTGCAGCTAATGGATTTAATCAGAACAGCTTTAAAATATCATGCATACAGAGCTGACATCAAAGATGTCGCCCAAGGTGTTTGCAGTTAAAGTATAAACACTCTTTTTATTTATTTATTTTTTGTGGTAATTTCACTCTACATCTCACTGAGATTTGTTTATTCACAAAAGATCTCAGAATATTAAGTTGTGCTAGATGATATTGATGATAATTACTTACAGTAAGTCACACAATAACAAACCAAAAATGCTAATAAAAAATGAAGAATGATAACAAAGAATTGAATTAAATGGAAAAAAAAAAATACAGGTGTAGGCTGGAGCTTATTACACCTGTCCTGTTTATTTATTAATTATTATTAATAATTTGTTCAAAATGAGTTGTAAGCTGGATAGCTTGATATAAAATAGATTGAAATAGACTGAAGACTTGAAATGTTATCCAGAAACTGCTGTATGCACAGAAATATTGCATTTTATACGCTGAAAAAGATTTTTATACTTTTTTTTTTTTAGTCTGTTGCCAGAAATATTCACGTGCACAAAGAAAGTTGAGAAGAAATACAGCATTTACTCATATCTGACTGGCATCTATTGAGTATAATATTTTAGCAGTTCTTTTAGCTTTTTTCTTCTTGTTTTTACACAGAGTATTCAATCATGAGTTTAAATAAATAGGCCACAGATTAGAAAAGGAATTTGGATAGTTTGCTTCTGTTAATAGGTTTCTTCAACAATGATAGAGAAGAGATATAGAGCACTGTCAGGGTCATTCTGTCATTGTTTTATTTGATGCAATTTAAAGCTGTTTGTCAAATTACATCAAGAAAATGGAGAAAATAATCTGAAATTATATATTCCTGAGACCCCCGAACAACTGATCATTTATTCTAAGTCTAAATATGGTAAAAACGCAGTCAGTGATATTACCTCCCTCCCATTGGTCTGCTTCTTGCATTAGATTGCATCACGTATTGCTGTACAGATCTAGCACTGCGTAATTCCAGTACAGCAACCATAATTCACTCCGCCAAGGTTTCCGACTTCACCCAAAGTCACCTATGAGAAATAAAAACTGAGCTCCAGTTTTAATCTTTTAAAGAAGAGGAAAACAGGCTTTGTGAGTTTCTAGCCAATTTACTGAGCGGTAATACAACACTGACCCTAAATGTTTCTTTGAAACTAGAAGCAGGCATTTGAAAAAGACTGTGGCATTGCTCCACATGTGACCATGTGCACACAAACGCACACACACACTGTCACCCTACCTGTTAGAGTGAGCTTTTGGAGACCCGGGTCGTGGGCTGACTACAGACGTTTGCTCATTACAAGAGACCTTCAGACTCTCCCCAGTAAAAAAAAAAAAAAATAGGGTTTCTACCATAAATGTTTCATTACATCCCTAAGAGGCGAGCTGGCACGGTCGCCTCTTTCTGTGTGTGTGTGTGTGTGTGTGTGTGTGTGTGTGTGTGTGTGTGTGTGTGCGCGCACATGCAAGACTTCAAGGACGCCTGCTGTTCTCTGGCAACCGGTTCCTGTTTCTTCAGCTTGTGTCTGTGTTTGTTCTTGGCCCGTGTCCTTGCCCTGTTAATCACAGGCTCTGTTTAATTTATGTATCCTTAACAACAATATAATTAACATAAGCTGTTTCATAAAAAGACTACTTTTTGACTCCCCTCTGTCCTTCCATCATCTGCGCTGCGATGAGAGCGAGCTGTCTGCTGGACTCTCTGGTAGCGGGAGGAGGGAATCGAGGGAATTGACACAGAAAAGGAAAGGATAATTTGTTTAATTCATGAGCGTCTGTGGTTAAGTGCCAGATCGTCCCGCTGAGTGCCACCGCTAATGGTCCCTTTGCCTTCTCCTCCTCCTCCCTCCTTTTTTTTTTTTTTTTTTTTCTACCTCCTCTCTCCTCTGATCCCACTTTTTGTTTTGTTTTATACCTCCACCAACATTGTTTTACTCTCTGGCTGTATTAATTTCCTCCATCTCTCTCGTCTCATCATCCCGGTCATCCCTCTTCTCCTCTGCTCCGCTGCTCATCTCATCCCTCTTACCTCTGTGCCCCGTCTCTCCCCCTTCTGTCTCTTCCTCTCTACCCTCAATTAATTTCTTTCTCCTGCCTCATTTGCTGTCCTTTCCAATTCAATATTTTCCAACCTTGCCTGCTCCCAAATGTGCACACACATACACATGAATTTTTCCTCTTATTTCGTATGTGTCTCTCTGTCTCTCAGGCGCTGGCAGTCCGTTATCGTCTCCTTCAGAGCGTGTCCTTCCCCTGCTCCGTGTCAGGCTCACGTCTTGGGGACACGTTGACCTTTTCTACCCTCTCTCAGGTATTGCCATAATATTTGTCCACTCATGTCAGTGATGCAGAAAGCTTGCCCTGCTCACCCTTTTATCTGCAGGATTTTTAGTCATCACCAGTTGGCTGACACGCTCATGTAAAACAGACACTCCACCCCCCACATGTCTTAATCCTCATCAGCATCCCTTTTTATCTGTTATTGTGCTTTTATACGTCTCCCAGCACAGCAGTTCAGCTTCAGTAGGACTGCATTTGTTCAACAAACATGTCTTTTTAATGCAACCGCTCTTGAATCAACAAGTGAGTGATGGCACATCAGCTGCTTATTATTCTGCTTATTATTCTCTATTATAATGATGAGCCACGAGTCCACTTGCGTTGATGCACTAAACAGATGCCAACCAAAAGACCTTGTGAAGCTGCGTGGGAAATTAATTGGTTGTCACTGATGGAATTAGCATTCTCCTCTCTCCTCCCCTCTGGTTCTCATTATTCACCCCTCTCTCATCACTCGTTCTCCCTTCTTTCTCCTCTTCCTCAGCCCTCCAGCTCGCAGCACTACCGCCCCCTGCTGGCAGCGGCTGTGAAGGGTTTTCTAACTCGCAGGCTGCTGAGGACGGAGAGAGTGACACAGCTGGTGCGCACTGTCAGGGTGAGTGGAGACAGCAGCGACACGTCTGTTTCTTGCAGCACATGCTCTTATTGTCATTAAATGAGCTTTGCTTGTGTGCAGATGTGTACAGCTGTGCCTAATTTAATTTATTAGGATACCCTTTAGCTATAGCCATGCAGCTGCGATCCTTCCTGGAGTCCTTGACAGTGCAGCATACCGACTAAAACAGAGACTTCCTCAATCAGGGGTCCCAATGAACAAATATTTTCCATCACTGATTATGTTTTTGCATTCGTTTGTTTTTTAACAGTGACAGAAGAATCTGATCATCTAGACAGGCTAAAACACTGATAGTGGGTTAAGCATAAGATTAAACAACACACATGAACACAGTGTTGCTGGCAACATCTTGTCTTTTATACCATAACAAAACGCGACCACCAGAAGTCCAGTCACAGCAACTGGATGGCTTTGAAAAGTGTGAATGTTGCAGTGAAGTCATCAATATCTTACATTTGTTTGTAAAAACAACCCTAAAATGACTGAGGGATTATTATACCATCCATGTTTTATATTTGAATAGAAGAAATTAAAAAAATTTATCTTCAGCAGCTGAAGCAACTGTCTTCTTAATTTTGGTGAAATTTTACTTTTTACTAAGTAACATGTAAACCAGCAGCTGCTGGCAGCGTTTTTTGTTTTTGTTTTTTGTACTTTAATTTAATAGTAAATCCATGAATATTTTAAATATCTATTTGACAGATTTCACCATTCAGTTTGTCTCTGTGTAAAAATAATATTCATGATAAATATAACTAAATAACAGCGTAATGTTTGCTGTGTGTGTGCTTTTGCTCATTTAGGACACACAGCAGTTCCTGCAGGCCCTCCGGCAGCAGAGCACTCAGCTCTGCAACAAACAGGACCTCTTACTGCAGGAGAGAGTCACTCTGCAGGTATAAATGTTGTAAACACATCTGTTAACCTCTCTGCTCTCCTGCACACCGTCAACTCAACAATTACTCGCTCCATTAGCAGTTACCACAACAGTTACTGTGACTGCACGCATTCATTGAAGCCATCGTCAGCTCTGTAATTGTTTGCTCCTCCAGCTGCGCGCTGCACGTTATGAGGTCTACGACATATTCTTCAACCTGTCAGCCAGAGAGCGAATGCAGCTGATCAGCTGGGACAGAGAGCTCGCCAAGGAGAGAGAGCTCAGACGACAGGTAACCTTTTCAGGAGGATCATAAGCTGTGTTTACGCATGTGGTCAGTAGTCAGGTTTTCTTCTGGTTCTACAGTCAAGTGACCGTAAAGTGACCCTGGAGTATTTTAATGGCAGTCTTAATAAGAAATTTCACATTCTCTAAGTACTGTGGAAAAATGCTTCAGTGCTTCCTTTATTACCACCTGTATTACTTCCTTTTACAGAGGCTACACAGAATCTTTTGTAAAAGGAAAAGAGATAATGTACTCCTGCAATTCACAGAAACACCAAACAAACAGTCAGCATGACTGAGGAGTGATGCAGGTCATTTAAATGTTAATTAACAGTATGTTTTCCATTTTGTGGCATAACCTTTATTATGGTTGAACCTTTAAACTGAAATGTGAACTCTGAATATACTACATTGCAATGGTAAAACTGAATGATATGATGTTGTTACATTGTTTGACAGACTTCGGGTGTGTGTGTGTATACATATTTATATATGTACACAAAATCATGAATTCATTTTAGTGCAGTCAGAGAAAGCTTTTAACAAAATTAACACTGGATCATCTCTCCAGCAGGAAGAGAAAATATGAGTGGATGGGATGAGCAGCTAATCATATTTCACTTTATGTTCTCTATTCCTTTTACTTACCCAAAGTGTCCTTCATAACAGGTGATTAACCTTATGTTTAACTCCTGACATGCACAGGATATGCATATAGTTAGCTATAACTTATTACAATACAATACTACCCATGTTCCTGTGTACCACAGCAGAAGACTCATTAATTCATAAGTGTGTGATCATGTGACAGCAAATCAAAAGGTTAAAGTAAGAAAGACACATACTGTTTTGGGTTTTTTACTCAGTTTCACTGTAAAATTAGATCTCATGAGGATGTAAGAGTACACCAGCTGGGTCAAAAGAAGCATCACGCAAACGCAGTTGTGGTTAGAAGTTTGTATACACTCACTGTCGGCATGAATGTCACAGAAAGTTTGGTCTTTGTTCATTTTTAACTTCATTTTTCAGGGTGGAATGGTACATTGTACAGCATATACATCACACATCTTTAATGACTTTTAAAAAGTCACAAGATTTAATTTATTTTGGATTTTCTGCAACCCACACAGGGTCAAGTATACATACAAGCTCAAATATATCCATGCACCCCCACTAATAGTTGGTTAAATTTCTTGCAGCAAGTTCGACCTTGACCATATCCTTTTTGTAGCCATTAACGAGCTTCTGGCATAGTTCTGGCTGGATATTTGACCATTCTTCTTTACAGAATTGATTCTGAGTTCATTTAAACTGGTTAGTTTCCTGTTATAGACCCAGCTGTATGGAGCCCCAGAGCATGATGATGCCACCACCATGCTTGACAGCTGGTCTAGTGTTTTTATATTTGAAAGTCTCACCTTTATTCCTCCAAACATAGACCTCTGCCTCGTCTGACCATAAAACTGTTCTCCAGAAGGCAATTGGCTTGTCCATGTGGTTAGCTGCATATTTCAGTCTAGCTGGAGGTGTCGGTTTTGGAGCAAAGGCTTCTTTCTCTGCACCCTCTCAGTCCATTTTGAGTTTCAGCTCGCTTCACTGTGGATACTGATGCTGACATTCAGCAGTTTCCAGTTCATGGCAGTGTTGAGCCTTGGTGGTTCTTGTGTTGTTCCTGAACATCCAAACCAATTTCCTGTCATCTGAGCGTGACAGTTTGGGTCTTCTTTCAGACCCTGGCAAAGTGGTGACACATAAAAATAACATGTACTTTGATACAGTTGTTTGAACTGGAGATATTGGAATCTGTTTAGAAATAACTCCAAGAGACCTTCTTAACTCTGGTAAATCCACAGTTCTCCTTCTTAGATCTTCACTGAGTTCCTTGCACTTGACTTCATTGTTCTAATTATTGATCAATCCGATGAGTGCCATTAAACAAATTCTTCTAATGCTGGCAAAGAGAAACTATCAGCTGTAGTGTGTCTGTGTAGGTTCTCAGTCATCCAGGTCAGGAGCTTGGAAAGAAAAATTTCCTGACAACGTTTCACCTCTCATCCGAGGAGCTTTAGAGAAAATTCAAAATAAGTTCAAACGTATGTACCAAATTTTTGTTTGTTTGTTTTAAGATACATGCTGATGACAATCATGTCACCGTGGAAAAAGAACTGTTTGAAGAAATCATTATAGGCCCAAAAATACCACGGCATTCATGCCCATGATGATTGTATGTAAACTGCTGGCCACAGCTGTATTTATAATCATAGTGGTTATTTTATCACTTATATGTGATTCACATATAAATATGGTTGCTGTTATACTTAGAATACCTCCCGGTGATAACGCCAAACTATTTGAATTGTATTCATTCTCCTGTTCTGAGTTTCTAGGCTGAGAAGTAGAAATTCAAATATTACATCAACAGTGTATGGATTTGCTTTTGATACTGGTGGCTGCTGCAGAGACTGTGTTCTAAATATTGTGCATTTTTACGTGTGTGCGTGCTTGTGTGTTTAGGGTTCACAGACTGGCCGCCCGAGAGGAAAGAGCTTTCTGTCAGCTGCAACACAGAAGTCACTGGAGAGGAAAAGAGGAATGATGTGAGTTTTTCCTGCATCGTTGCTGTTTTTCTGTTTTCTTCACAAATGTGAACCGAACCCAGTCATTACAAGTTACATAAGAACCACTGGAGTGGGTTTTTATTGCAAGGTAAAAATGCAGCAGTTCCTTTAATTTTGTGATGAATTGAAAATCCTGCACCACAGAAAGAAAAAACTTTCTTCTTCATTTCTTTGTCAGCTCCTAAAACTTGTCTTGTCTTTGTTTCAGGATCCAAAGAAAGGCTGCAGGAAGGCACCGGGGGGTTATGACGAGGACAGCACAAAAGTCTGGATTCTCTGCTGAGCTCCTGCCAGAAACCAAACGAGGACATTTCAGAGCAAATCCTCAGAGGGTCCCCAAGAGCGCTTCCTCCTCTAGACCCCAATGACACCTTCCTAATTGGCCCCAGTGAGAACTCCTAACAAGCCCTCTAGTGATTACATGAATAGAGTATTACTAATCATCTGAGAGTTTCCAAATCCAAAAACCAAATTTGATTCAAATGGATGACTAATGTATATCATTGTATTTCATCTCAGGGGCTTTGAGAACATTTTTGACACCATGGTGTCTACAGAGGAGCGGCTATGTCACGTCTGCTTCCGGCATCTTTTAGTTATTTATTTATTTATCTTTTTTGCCATCTTCAGATTATTCATGTTGAAGATATTTGTGTGAAAATGTTGAGTTGACAGAAAAAATCGTTTGGCAGCAACTATAAAGGGTTGTTCACAGCACCTGAAAGATTTATAGACTCTCAGCAGATGTTCTGACAGCTACAGTGAACAGTATTGATCATCTCTCTGTTCATTTGGGTACTAGAGGAAGACAGCAGTTCATAAATTTGGGGTCAAATATTAGATTTGTGTTGGGAACAAATACTCTTTAGTAGGTTGTGCGTTGTAGTCTTCATATAGGCAATCGCTTTGTTTAAAGGTGACCTATTGTGCTTATTTCCAGCCTAATATTTTTATTCACGAACTCCACTAGAGTGGCTTTGCATGATTCATAGGTAACAGAAATCCTTATTTATCTTTTGCTGAGGCTTGGTGCAGCTTCTCACTCCATCCACTGTCTGAAATAAGATACTTTAGCTCCTCTTTTGTTAACTTTGTGACCACTTTGACTGAAATTTCAGGACCACAGATCCTTAAACATAATCTTAAAGTGTGACTGTGGTCACATGCCTTAAAGTTGGCAAGCTAATAGTTACACAGCACCTTGTTTCACGTTTGCTGACATTGGCAGCTCTTTGCCTGCATAAGCTTTATAAACATCTATGAAACAGAATAAAATATACTTCAATCTTACTCTCAGATTTGAAACATAGCTTGGAGCTTTGTTCTGCTTATTTTCAGCTCCATTTTTTGTTGTTTCACTCTACCAGCATGGCTTTGCATGATTAACAGTTAAAAGTTTTCCTTATTATCTGATACTACGCCTTGGCGTAGCACCTCGCTCCCATTAACTAGCTGAAATGAGCTGTTTTAGTCAACTTTCTCCTGATTGGCTGCCCCTCATAAAACGGGTTTCAAGTAGGAAGTGGGTGGGACTTCTGTGCCTGATAAGACCATATTAGGGATATCCTCTTTCTTTTAAAGCCAAGCATAGATAAAACAGTTAGAGCAGTGTGAAGCCTTAACTTTTGTCTGTGCCACAGTATTTATGACAGAAAACAAGAAAAATTATTATAGATCCACTTGATGATGTTAGGAAGTAAATATGTGGTAGATAAGCCTTTTCAGAGCAGACACTTTGGAAAAGCACCCTTGTATGTGCTGTGCTGTATGGCTCACTGTTACATTTAATGGGAAATAAGCATTGCTTGTGTTTTTCCTGCTGCTGTTATAAATCTTTGTCTTTTGTGGAAAAAAAACAGTATTTCCACTTTTCCACAAACACATTGCTGGTGCTCAGTGTAGTGCAGACTAGTCCCAGGTGACAAAAGCTGAGGCCAGCACTACACTTCAGAGATCCCAGGCACGGTGATTTAGGCACTCAGGTCAGTGACCATGAGAAGGACTATCACAACAACCAGCAGAGGCAGTCCTCAGATTCTCTCTGTCATCATTTTTCTTGCCACAGTAGCTCTTAACTTCTCGCAACTCAGCATAATCACCACTAAAACCAGTTGAGGGGTGGGCCGGTTCTCTGGAAGCTCTCTGCGTGGATGGAAAAGAGGTGCATTAGGACACCCAGCTGAAACACACCTGTTCATTCATCACCTTCATGATTCACCACCTCTTGTATTCACACATATTAAACCCTGCTTGTGTGATATGAGTAGTATTTTGTTCGTCTTCTGATATTTGACTTGAAGTGTTACTCTTCGTGTTGCCTTAAATATTTGTAGCTAAAACCTTTTGCAAATTTTGTATTGTTGTGGATTTTTGATTTGTTTTAAATGTTATTTATTTGTTCGTGTTTGATAATAATAAACTTTTATTTACACTGAGTTGCTGATGTGATGTGTGAAACTGAGGGAAAATACAGACTCCCAGCAGCAGGGGGCGGTGTTCCCGGCTCTCACCCGGTTTCTTTTTTACCTTCCGCTTCCGGCTGTGTCTGGTGCTATGAGCTTTGTTTTGAATAGACGTCTTCTCGTCAGCTGATTGAAAACAGGATGGCGGAAGAGCAGGACGCCGGTGTTTCTTCCCGGGCGCAGAGGAAAGCTTTGAGCAAAGCTAAAATACTACAGCGAGAGAGCGAGAGGGAGGTCTTCAGACTGGTGAGAGGGGAGAAAACAGATGCACATTTACAGCTAGCAGGCTAGACTAGCTCATGTTTGCTGTGTGCATTGTGAGGCTTACCCGGTTCCTCTGTCTTCCTCCCGCAGGTCGGGCGGGTCCTGAAAAAACCGGAGTCTGAGCGGTCAGAGGAGGAGGCCGCTGCTCTGCTGCTCCACAGAGACACTGTGGAGGAGCTCTGCAAGAGACAAGTCCGCAGAAATGTGCTCAAGAGGAAGCAGGAAGAGGTGAGACTCCGGCCCAGAGAGGCTGGATCTGGCCTGCTAAGATTGGTTTGTCAGCTAGAGGGACAACTTGAGAACAGAAGTGGAAGCAGCAGGTTTCTGGGTTGATTGTGTGAAGACTCAGAGAGGTTGAATGGTAGTCCCTCTTTATGCACAAAGTCTAATAAATACAAAAGGACTAAACCCATTCTGTTAAATGCACTGGTACTTGTACAGTGCTGTTCTGCTCTAAATGGGCACTAACAGCTTCATTCACCCAATCACACACATTCATTTCTTACACCTAAGCACCTTTTTAACATTCACACATGCACTCCCAGTCTGATGGATGCAGCAGGCTAGATTCGGGCTTCAGTATCTTGCCTAAGGATAAGTCAAAATGCAGACTGGAGGAGCCAGAGTCAACCACTGGTCTCCTGAGCTACCACTCCGGTCCTCATGGACTGCTCATGGAGGAGCAGTATGAGGATTCAACATCTACCCATTTATTATCAATAAGAGTTAACACACGCACACATACAACCAGAAGCAGTATCTCTCAAAGTGCTAAATGTTAGCAGCTATTTTTGTTGGTTTTTAATCCTAGACTTAGCCAAAGTATGAACTGAGGAGCTGAACCAGGCGTGGTTTAACTCTTTTCCCCGTAAAGACGACATTTGACAAGCTCCCCAGTACCCTTAATGACATGTATTGACACCTCAGTACCAATATACTCTGATTTGAGTTTGATGACCACTAGAATAGTTTATGAAGGTCAGCTGCATAGAGAGACCACCCTCACGAATTTCTGATGGAAACCCAGTCATTTTGTTCTATAAGCAGGCCTAAAATATGGTAAAAACCACTCTGTTCAGAAAAGAGCTTCAAGGGTTATTCCTAGTAGGCTAAAACAGGGTGGGAGACATTACTTGTTAAAACATCCTGTGTTTTCTTCCTCTCTTAGAAGCATTTGTGGTGTTTAAAAAACTTTCATTAAAGATCATGGTTGGGTGACAGTGTCCTCCTGCTCTTTCTGCTGTGAGAGGGCAGCGAGGCTTCAGAGTGAAACGTACAGTAGTTTACTGCATGATTTTAAAAATTAAAACTGCTTCTTTTGCTTCGGACTTCCTCCCTTCAGTGATCATTTTACATTATTTTGTCATGGTTTAAAAAAATCAGATGCAAACCATCGTCACCGTCACTCCCTGACCCACCCTCCAGACAAACCCTCAATCTTTTTCTGATTATTTTTGAAGCTCTAATGGTCTTTAGTACATCCCTAATGTCTTTTTCAGGTATTTGATGGTGTTGATGAGCTGAAAAATAAAGTCAGGCAGCTCGCTGTGGCAGTCAAACAAGCCAGTCACCTGGTGGTTTACACTGGAGCCGGTATCAGCACGGTATGTTAAACTCTTCCTCTTCATTTTCGCCTTCCTTTTCCTTTTTAAACTTTCACAAAACTGACATCGTCTATAATTTCAGGCAGCTTCTATCCCTGACTACAGGGGCCCTAACGGGGTATGGACGCAGCTACAGAAGGGTCGGGCCATTAGGTGAGATACAGAGTGTTTACTGTGACATGAAATATATGTATTACTCTCCCCTAGTGCATTCTGTTTGATTTATCTCTGCGTTTCTTTACGAACAGCTCGTCAGACCTGAGTAAAGCGGAGCCGACGCTCACGCACATGTGCATTAAGATGCTTCATAAGGAAAAGCTGGTATGTCACACCAAAGTCCTCCAGGAACATATTTTGAATTTGAATATTGAATATTTTGCATTTAAATGAGTGATTAGAGATTTGTAACTTCAGTTTCAATGGTTACTGCGACATAAAAACAGCATCTAAAGACTCATCAGTTAAATCCAATAATTAAAAGAAAGCTTTAAGTTAAAAACGTTATTTACTTTTTCCAGTTATTCATTCAGACAGAAGCTTCAAAATAACTTCCAAGATGTTCCAAAATCACAAGACTTACTTCTAGAAGGATTTTAATACGGTTAGCCAAGAAAAACAATAGCTACACTTACCAGAACTTTACTATGATAACAAGCAGATGTGACACACACCTGAAACATGATTGGTTATTTGTGTTTCCTGCTCTGGCATTGATAAGGACAGGACAGCGTCCATCTTTAGCGTTACAGAATATTACCTCGGTTTACCCCGGTGCTGCGTCTCCTCCTTGTAGCATCTGTGCTCACATCACATTTAAAGGCAGTGCTTCATGTTCTGTCTTTGTTTGCTCTGTGTAAAGGTTAAGCACGTTGTGTCTCAGAACTGCGATGGACTTCACCTGCGTAGCAGTCTGCCCAGACATGCCCTCTCTGAACTCCATGGAAACATGTTTATTGAGGTAAGAACCACGCATCCTCAGTCCTTAGACTTTGTAGAAAGCCTGGAAAGAATTTGCTGTGATGTTTCTAAAAACAGCATCTAAACCTAAACCCCTACAGATCCAGACGTGTTTGTTTCTCATGCAAAAATATTTCTCAGGTGCATCATGTCTTAAAAGCGCTGGAGGTTAATGTTGCTTTTTAACAGCCGTCACACACGCTGCTTAAATTGCTGCTCGACTCTCCACATAGGCCCGTTTAATGTCACTTGGGTGCTCCTATCACTGGCTGCCTCGTTATTTAGTGTCTGTGCAGTCCTGACCAGATATTTTTATGCAAATGGAGGGATTTGCGTGAGAATATTACAAGAGCTCAGGCTAAATGACTAACTGTTACAGGTGATCCAGATATTAAGTAAATATGTTTTTAAAAGAGGATTGTAGACCAATGTGAGAGCGGCCAAAATTACTGTGAGATGTCGTCTTGATGTTATTGAGAAAGATATGGCAAACTAATCCTGATCCAGATATCTTTCCTGGATCCAGGGACTTGATTCATTCATGGTGTGGAGGGAATTTTCAGCCTCAGGCAAAGTTATGCAGTCTCTGACTGCTCTTATCCTTTAAATTTTCCAGGCTTGGGATTAGTAAAGGTCTCTGAATTGAGTAATTGAATAAAGAAATTTGAAATGTAGAAGTGAATTGCATCAGCAGTGTAAGGCATGCATGGATGAGTGAACAGTGAAAGTTGAAATAGTAGAAGAAGAAGAAAGAGGTTGGCATTATTACCTGCAGCCCTAACATTAGATGTGTGTGCAGCAGGATTAAATGTAAAACATGAATTGGTAAACATTACAATACATTCCTTACTGGTCTCAAACTCTTTATTCAGGGAATGTAAGCTGCTCTGAAACGCTGGGTTTCCTTTCTGTCGCTAGGTGTGCACGTCCTGCTCCCCAGTCAGGGAGTACGTGCGTTTATTTGATGTGACTGAGCGGACGTCGCTACACCGCCATGGGACGGGACGGAAATGCAGCCACTGTGGCAGCGAACTGAGAGACACCATAGTGCACTTCGGGGAACGTGGAACCCTCGAGCAGCCTCTCAACTGGAGGGGAGCGACAGAAGCTGCCAAGATGGCGGATGTTATACTCTGTTTAGGCTCCAGTCTGAAGGTAGGATTTATAAAGCTGTCTGAGTCTGTACATGTAATCTGGGTTAGGTTGCATACATTGTACAGTTTTATACCAGTTAAACAGCATGTGCCCTCAAGAACAGACATCGAGATTGCGTAAAAACTGAGCTGGCCAAACATGATTTGAGCCCACAGTAAAGCGAAGACATACCCTAAGGCCTGATTTTGACTTCTGCAGGGAATCTTTGTAGAGCCTGCGACGTAACCTACGTATGCTGTGCCAGCCAATAGAAACAAATAAAATGCTGGGTCTATTTTCCCTCCTGGGTCTCCACTCTTTGTTGGTCAGTTTTTGTTGGACTAAAACAAAAAACTGTGGTGAAAAAAGGAGGGATTGACGGTAATGAACAGATCACAGTAGTTGCGAGCTGCATTGTCCAGACCTGTAGTTACATTTCGAGAAAGCTGCATCATCAGGTTTACACTGTAGGGTTTCACAGGGGTTTGCAGTAATGGTGAATTGGTTCTTATATAGCGCTTTTCTACTCTATCACAGTACTCAAAGTGCTTTACACAACTTGTCATATTTACCCATTCACACCCATTCGCACAAGCAATTTCGTCTGAGCTTTTTCTCCGTAAGTGCTTTCTGTCTAACATTCACACGCATTCATACTCTGATGGATGCATCTTGCCAAAGGATACTTGGCATGCAGACTAGAGCAGAGCTGCGGTGTAGATTTCCCCAGTAACTCAGTCATGTGCACCTTTGGTGTCTCCTGGTTATTAATGATCCTAGAGCATTCAAAAGGTCACAGCCTCTGTTATTATTCAGTTAGTAGTTTTTTTTTTAATCATGTTATGATGCAAAGAAGGGTTCCCACACTCCCACAGGGCTCAAATCTGGGACTCTGAAGAAGCTTCTCGGATGAGAGGTGAAACGTCTTCAAGCAACTTAAAGAAGTCCAGACGCTTTTCTTTCCAAGCTCCTTAGACAAAGGGTTCCCCTTGTCCTGCCAACTCAGTTTTCTTTTATTTCACTTGCAGGGTAATTCTTTACTTTATCCAACAGCTCTCATTAGCAGTTGTATTTCAGGTAAATGCAGATAAACCATATGAAGAACTTATCAGTTACCACGACGAGTTAATTTAAACTACATTTGAGTTGTAATAATGGCAATATTGACTTCATGTTTAACAACACAGTACTTTAATTGTACTCTTTACATGGATGGCTAACTCCTGGTTCTGGTTTTCATGCAGTGGACCAGTAAATAAGTTAAAGTTTACCTTAAACATTATAATATCGTCTAAACATATGTACAATATAAAAACCCCAGATATTTATTGATGTAATTGCATTTGTGAAGAGGGATTCATTTTACTGTGTGAACGAAGCAGAAATCAAGTAGTAAGACAGTTAAATTCCAGCTGTATGGCTTTAGTAACTTTTTAAAGGAACCTCTGTTTTGACAAGTGGTTTCCCTTTGTGCTCTGCGTCTCGTTTTTTCAGGTGCTGAAGAAATATACTAATCTGTGGTGCATGAACAGACCAGCAAGCAAAAGGCCCAAACTCTACATTGTCAACCTTCAGGTACATTTAATTTTTTCAGTATAGGTGAAGAACATGCAGATAAATAGATGAGTTGTGGGTAAAGTTCTGAATGCTCAGTGGCTCATTATGCGCTGGCGTTTTTGTTTCAGTGGACACCAAAAGATGATCTGGCTGTGCTGAAAATTCACGGCAAGTGTGACGACGTCATGAGACTCCTCATGGAGGAGCTGAACCTTCAGATTCCTGCATATAACAGGTAGGATGATAACGTCCATCCGACACAGATAATGTAAATAATATTGGCTTATCGATATAAAATCTGTAATTGAGATAGACAGATAGAAAATTACAAAGAAAACCATTTAGCCAAATTGTCCACTGCCCTGAGTTCTCCTCATTGTGTTTTATCAGGGGAGACGATCCCATCTTCGCTCTGGCTACCCCTCTGCAGCTTGAAGAGGTGCAAAGCCACTCTCGGGAGGTCATAGCGCCCCCCGATGATCAAAATGACGGCTCAGATGACCCCGAGGAGCAGAAACCCACATCTGTGCAGGGCGGCTGGTTCGGACGAGGGTACGGCAAAGGAAGGCAGAAGAAGAAGAAAAAAGTTGCGTGACTGACAGAAAATTGTGGACTTTTTGGTCACTGCCAGCGATTTATCCCATCAAGAGATTCAAGTTTCAGTCCTGTGATGATGGAAAGTTGGACTTGAAGCTTCTGAGGTGCTGTTTTGTAGGATTGTGTATTTGCCATTAGGAAAATGGCACATTGCACTGAACTGTCGTGTTGTACAGCGTACACTTAGAGTGATACCTGGGCTCAGAGCAGGGTTTTGTTAAGCAGCTGCTGTTTGTTATGTTTCTGTGTTCATGGCAGCTAAGCCAGCTGGGTTAGATAGAGTCAAATTTTAGCTCAGTGTGGCTATGATGTAATTTTTATTTTTATTTTTTTTTTACAAAAACTGACAAGAAAGATCTTAAAATGTGTCAAAAAATGAGGTCCTGTAGGGGTTTGGATTGCTTTGGTTTGGTTTTTTGTTTGGTTTTTTGGGAATAGATCGCTTTTGACTCCATTTCAGGTGTTTTTACCAGACTGGTAACAGGTGCTTCTTAGAGCCTGACTGATATCACCAATATCAGTATCTGCATTTGCCACAAACACAGCCAGCTGATCTGGGTAAAGGTGGGGGGTAAACAAGTAATTCAAGGCTTACTGGAACAAAACAGAATTATTTTTAAATATTATCCTAGTAAGACTTCATAAAGAATGGCAAATGTTAGGAAAGTCTTTGTTTTATGTGTCTGAAAGGGGAAATAATATCACCAAATATTGGTGTCACTCGTATTCCTGTATCGGTTGGGCTCTACAGTGTCAAATTTACGCTCTGCTGGTGTAGTATGAGCATGATGTATTAAAACATGGATATCTGAGGGTAGAGTACTTCATAAATACTGTATCATCAGAAGAACATGAGTGGCAGATAACAACAGCAGCTTAAGCAAAAGTCCATTTTGAATTATGCTTTTCTACCTTTTACACATGTACTGATTATAGTAGAATATATTTTTGTAGTATTTGTTTTTCATATGTTCAGGACTTCCCTTTTTTTAAAACATGGCATCTTTGTGTTGATGTTTATTTTAAAGGTTTATGTTGGCCTTACTTAATTATTGTGTGCTGCCCTTGACTTTGCTGTAATCCTTCCTCAGGTATGCAGGCTGGTTAGTACAGCCGCTACTGTATTACATTTGTTTACGTTTAAACATTTGTGCGATTGTTTTTTGTTTTTTACAGCAGTGTAGGAAGGTAAGCTGAGTTTTGAGTTAAATTACTGTTTGCTTAAGTGATTGGAAACAGCAGCCAGAGTCATTGTGTCTGTTATTTTGTCTCAGGAAGATCCTTTAGTGTCAAGTGTCTCATCATGTTTGGTATAGTGTTACACATTATTAAGAAAAAAAGTGCAGGCTGTCTTTGATAAGCTAGTGTCGGCATTCCTAAAACTGAAACCAGTGCTAAACCTGAATGTGAAGCCTCATTGGTTTTTGCTGTATTTTTTTCTCTCTCACTCTCTCACACGCAAAGATGTATTTGTGAGAAAATAAATCACGATGCAATGAATTTTCTTTCTTCTACCATTTGTTTGATAAAAAAGAGATAATCAAGTTTTACTAACAGAGATTTCAGAAATACTCTGTTTTGTAGTTTTAAATTGATGGTATATGTTACCTCTTAGCTCAACACAACAACTTAGATAAGGCAAAACAAGAGAAGAATACAGTAATTGAAGTATGTTGAGTATATTCCAGCCAATATTTAAATGTATGTAATATAGCAGTTTACATTGAAATTTTGGATGGAATACATCATATCTGAGTTTTCCAACTAGCACACCATGTTAATTAAATGTGTATTATCACTTATCTAACGTGGGCGCCGTTGGCTTTTCACACAGCGGTACTTGTTACTGCCGACGGCAGAAAGGTATGCTGAACACGTGACCTGGCGCAATCAGCACGTCAGCGGTTCGATGTGACGTGGTGCTAGAGGCGTTGCCCGGCACCCGGTTCAGTGTGAGTCTGATTTAGAAAACTGGCGGCGCACAGGAGGACTTCATTTGAAGTGTTCTTTAACGATCCAGATACTCCTAAACTTAGGTCATCTCTCGTTTTTACTTGTTTGCCGCTGTGCTGTTTCCCCTGAGCCCACAGAGATGATCAGAAACGGTCACCACGCTACCAGCGAGCCCCGGGAAGAAGCCGACTGCACGAAACCGGGATCCTCGGCGTGCAGCCCGGAGAAAAGGAAGCGGGTGGTCCGGTTGTGGTGTGATGGCTGGTGAGTGTGTGTACCCGCTTCCATTTGTTATTCTTGGCGTCGACTCATTAAACTCTTCTCCACAGTTTATTGGTCTGATACGCCATTGTTATGCAATCAACAGCAGGGGAACAGGAGGCTTAGCATGCTATTGCTAACTAGCCGCTTAGCAGTTAGTAACTGAGCACCGGGGCTTATCTGTTACTACGATAACCAGCTTAAATAGCGTATTACTTATAGCCAACGTTACATGATGAAATGCGCAGTGTTTGTTGAACTTCTAGCGCAGTTTAGAGGTGAATGTTGTGTTGTCAATAATGTTATTAAGCGTTTATTAAGGACCCCGTGTTTCACTGATAAGCTTGAGTTGTGTGGAGCTCCATTCAGCAAAGCTGGGCGGTGTTCGTGAGCGGGTCATCACGTTAGACCTTTGAGCCCACAGTTTTTCTTCTCCGGTGATAACACACATGCAGAATAGCTGTTAATCATTATGGAGATGTGGATTGTGTTGTAAAATGAAAAGTAGCCTCTATACTTAAAATATCTAACTTAAAAAAAATAATAATAATTAGCAGTATTGTGTATAATTTAGTGTTGTTTCCTTCCTGTTGCTCTCCTCTGCTCGGACGGGATTTCTCGGTGTCTGTCTTCCTCATGATCTCCTTCTCTTCTTCTTTTCATAACACTACTGTATTTAACTCAACGCACGATTCTTTTATAGTAAAACTACATATTGCAATATACGTTCACATATATGATTCGGTCCTGGGAGTGTTGCTGGCGTATGCCTGCTGCTCTCTTACCTTTTCATAGGACACACATACCTTCATAAGTTTGGAACTCGAGCTGCGTTTAAGTTCACAGAAGAAGTACTTGTTTATGTATGGAAGTATAGGTAAAGTTTACAAGAGGGACACACACAATTTAAACACATAAATTTGTTGTACCCCAGTAAAAACGTACAAAGCCGATTGATTAATAAGTAAAAGCACTCAGAGCCTGTACAAAAGTTAAAAATGTTTCACCCAGTTTGAAACCTGAAAATCTTCTTCCTTCAATGACATCTCTGGTAAACATACCATACTGATGTTGACTCGTGATTGTTACTAAAAGTTAATGACAGGATATCTTCCAAATCAAATGACGACAGTGGTTTTGTTTGATTGTTAATATTTAATCACAAGCAATTTATGATGACCTTAAACATGGTTATTTGCCCACCTGTAGTATATTCACTGACAATACTTTGATAATAACTGCACTAGGATATTATTTATTATGTCTTAGTTACAGCAGCAGTTATTGAGTTATTCTACTTTCTTTAAGTTGTCCTTTTAAAGGCATGTTTAATTGTTTGGATGCTGTGACACAGTGATTTCTCAACGTTTGGGATCAATAAAGCATCCATCCCATCCATATCTATCTGTCTGTCTGTCCTTCCTTCCTATATCTGGTTTTGGGTCATGGGGGAAGCAGCAGTCTCAGCAGAGATGTTCAGACTTCGCTCTCCCTGTCCATCTCCTCCAGCTCATCTGGGGACAAAGCGATGTACTACTGAGTCACCCGAGCGACATAATCTCTCCAGTGTGTCTCGGGACTGAGCTGGAGCTTTCCTTAGGCACGACATGCCCAGAGTACCCTGGATGTCTCCGGAAAGTATCCTGGTTAGATGCCTCAACCACCTGAACTTCTTTCACTGTGGATGATAAATAGTAATAAATAAGTATATCTTAGCTTATCTTAAATATGTAATGACTTAATTTAAAAAAGTCATTTCAAAAGCGGCTCAGTGTAACAGTGTAAAGTGTAGTGACCGAGGAAGCTTGAAATAAAGTGTTAAAAGTAGCAAACAGATGATTCTCTGCTCCACAGATGTGTTGCATTGTACAGAGATGTTGCACGAGGTGTGAAAGGTTTCCTGCATCTGTCCTTCTTGCAGCAGATCTGTATCTGTCTTAGAAAACGTTTCTTCACTGCCTTTCCAACAGTTTTTCATCACAGCTTCATTTGTGTCCAGTTTTCTGCCAGTCACAGAGTCGTAAAGTCCAGGGGTTTAAATAAAATAACTGGCTTTACCATTAGAATAAACAGGTGCCACGTTCATATTCAAAACCTACTGGTGCACACTTTCCTTACAGAAAATGTAAGTAAACCTACGCCCATATATTAAACTGCCTGGACAGAAGTGAAACTGATTATTTAAAGGTCAGAGGAACCTCAGACACAACACCTGTGAGGAGTTGTGTTGCCTGCACAGATGTTAAAATATCTCCTTTTTTCGCTGCTGTCCCAGTGAGCATTAGTCATCCTTCTTTTACACGTGCACCTTTATCCCATTAGGAATCCCGTCACGAGCACCTGCACGTCTGACAGAACTGTTTGTTTATTTTCTGATTCGATTGACTGAGTAACGCCGAGTGCTGCTTTGAACGTATATTTACTCAGGGACGCGTAGTTATTTACACTGCCGGCAACAGATGGGACTTATTTCTTAAAACAAACAAGCGTATGTCTGTCATTGTTGTGATTTCAAACTCTTCTGCCACAAGTGCATGCTGTGGGGAAAATGCCTGGATCCTTGCTGTGGCTGGACAGAGAGCTGAGTCCCCATTTGTGATGTGTAAATTCTCTCCTGGACTCACTCAGGCAGTCAGTCATGTGGTGGTTATAAATATCTAGTGTACACTTTGTTCGCTGTATTGCAGAAGAGGCGTGTTGGAGTGGTGTGCAGGGCCTGTGGATGTCCTGAGACACAGAAAATATGCAATGACAGGTGAAATATGAGAGAACAGGAGCTCAGGATTCAAATGTTGTCCGTGTGTGTTGGCCCAGTGACGGACGGGTGGCCTGACCAGGGTTTACCCTGTCCTCTCACCTGATGACAGCTGGGTGGAGGCTCAGATTCAGTTGTCATTAAGTAAAAATGTTAGTTTAAATGGAAGCTGAAGAAGCATGCTGAGTAGCTTTTCCTTACAGTCTGTATTTTCATGTTAAAATGATAAAATGCCAACAGAAGTTCTTCATAAAATGCGTACTTTTAATACTTTTAGTCTTAGTTTTTAACTTTTAATCTTAGTCTGTACCTTAATGACGAGTTTTGACACCTCAGTATATATCAGTAAAGCTGTGTTTTGATGATCTCCATAGACACGATCTGATTCCACATCCACAGTCATTTTGTTCTATAAGCAGGCCAAAAATATGACATACAAAAGAGCGTCAAGGGTTACTCAAAGTATGCTTCTAAGGTGCAAAGAGTTAAAGGTGAATCAAAGTGCTCTGTTGAAAGAGCTTCCATTCACCTGGAGTTTGTTTGCCACATTTAGGGCAAAACTGAATTAATAAGCAGCTGAAATGAAAGATCTCTGTGTGAAGACAATTTGTTTAGTTTGCCAGAATCCTACAACTGTCAAAATGATAAATCTGTCATATTTCTTGTAAACTTTGTAAAAAAGTTGACAGCAGCCACCCACCTCTTTTTTTCCCCCAGCAGTGATACCTGCAGCACGCAGGACTTTGTTTAAAAGCTTTAATGACCCTTTTTAGCCAGTTTAGTTTATTAATAAAGGGAGGAGGAAGATCACAGATGGATGTAGTGAAGAAAGACATGCTAAGAGTTGATGTGACTGAGGAGGATGCTGAGATAGGGTGAGATTGGGGCAAATGGACCACTTTGGAAAGATGAAATCTTTTTTTGTGGACCTGTTCAAGGTCATAAGTGGCATTTTGGGGAATATTGGAGTTTTAAAAATGTTTCAGCAGAGGATGAAAGAGTGTGACCTGGGGTTTTGATCTGTAGGGCAGCAGTCCCCAACCTTTTTTGCGCCACGGACCGGTTTATGTCCGACAATATTTGCACGGACTGGCCTTTAAGGTGTCGCGGATAAATACAACAAAATAAAACCAGTACCAGTATCAAAAAAAAAAAGAGGATTTATTCATAACACACGAGAAAAGACCCAGGGAAACCGAGTTAACGATAAAAACGCTAAAAAAAATAACGATTAAAACCCTGAAAACCATAAATTTCACAACCGAGCCTCAACTCTTGTGGACCGGTACCAAATGACCGGTCCGTGGCCCGGGGGTTGGGGACCGCTGCTGTAGGGCACTAGAAGTCTGTGTACGTCCACTGAAACTGGACTGGTGTACTCTTTTAATGATAGCAGTGGCTGTTTTCATTTGTTTCATCAGTTTGAGTTATGATATACTGAGGATTTATTTATTTCTCCTGACCAAAAGTTAAAGTATAACTACTAAAACATCATGGATGTTTGCTTTATAAACATAGTTATTGACTCTTTGTTTCACAATCAGGTTATGCCTTTCACTATCAGCAGAGACTTTGACTGTGGCGCAGTAGAGAAATACTTCCTATTTAAAAGGCAAGTCTATACAGAACATTAACTGCACAAGTTGCCAAATAGTAGAAAGCAAATAAACACTGGAATATCGTAGACTTTGTGTCTGTAATCCTAACCTTTCTCCCGGTAACCTTTAGCATTTTTGCTCACCACGACTGTCCGTCAATTTGTTTTTAAACGGATATAGGCCATGTGATTTAAAGACACTGTCTGGACCCTGCTGTGCAAGGTCACCAAAATAAAAAGAGAAGAAATGACAAGGTCGTGAAAGGTTGTTTTAAAAGACAATGATGCTGTGAGCCTGCAGGGCTTCAGGCGAAAAGCCTAAAGCTGCAGGGCGCTGGTTACCAAGGCCACACTTGCGCTTTTATTCATTTGTTTGAGCACTTAATGTATCCATTGTATTCCACTGTGATGACGTGTCGCCTCTTTCCACCTCCACAGTTATGACATGGTGCACTACGGTCACTCCAACCAGCTGCGGCAGGCCAAAGCCATGGGAGATTACCTCATAGTGGGCGTCCATACAGATGGTAAGACCACAAGTACAGACCCTTTTTTAACCCTGATACAGTGATTAAATATTAATTCCTGACTAAACGGTCGGTCATTCAATGGAAAAAGTGTCATTCACTCAGCTGTATCATGGTTTGAATTGCTTGAATCTCATTTGATGTTATTATAATAATTTTAAAAAAAGCAGAAGGAACCATGGCTGTAGGATGAGCCTGGTATCAAAATATATGTGAAAATTATATTACATGCTATTTATACATGTTATTTTGACCAGCCACCTATCCCACATGATTATGTGACCCTTCAAACGTACCTAAAAGGCACTTTTAAAAATTTTTTGGATCTGGCAGTGAATTACCTGAAAACAGATCAAACATATGCCATGTCTCATGATAGTGATGCTCAAAGTTGATCACAGATATCATTTTTAACAAAAACAAGATTTTAGCTTTAGCTTACGACAGTTCGAGCTGGTGAAAAGGTATTTGAGCTTAAATATGTTTTCCAAGCCTGGAAATCTGATCCGGATAGCTCTACTGTTTAGGAAGTTATAAGGGATCTAAATGCTGGAAAAATAAGGCCGTTTTAAAGACTGTATAACTCGAATGATATTTGTATTTCAGAGCTTTGTCTAATAGCTGATTCTGAGGGCGTCAGGCGGGGCTGATTTTCTATGGAAAGACTTTAGTCTGTTCAGTCACATCCAGTAACACTTTATCTCTAAATTATAATCAATAAAATTTTATGGTAAAAGTAAATAAAAATGTTGCTCATTGATTAAACACTGAGCTAATCTTTGACAGATTTTTCCTGCTTTAGCTGTGAACATCAGAGGCAGACCTTTGATTAGTGGTAATCAGCTGTTTAATGTTGATGTTTAAGATTTCCTTACTGGAAAAGTGTTGGTTGAAATAAAATATAAATGTAACTTTGTGTTCTACATTTTTCATTAATAACCATTTATTTACCTAAAACCCCATTTAAAGCTGAGATCTCCAAGCACAAGGGACCTCCAGTCTTCACTCAGGAGGAGCGCTACAAGATGGTGCGTGCAATCAAGTGGGTGGATGAGATAGTGGAAGGAGCACCATACGTCACCACCCTGGAGACTTTGGACAAATATAACTGTGACTTCTGTGTTCATGGAGGTGAGTCCGTTTAAATCTCACTGCCTAAAACTTTTGTTGTTACAAATTGTCGCTGGGAGTCCTGCTGAGTGACTGGGTCGTGCAGTGCAGGGTTAAGGCACTCGTGAAATCAGAGCTACACCATCTTTTATGTGCCATCTCCACCAGTTTGTTCATGTAGAGGCTGCAGGGCATCCTTAATGTGCTTGCTGCTTAAACTTTAGGTCGTCTTGCTGGTTTTGTCCATTTTTATCTCAAACAGATATGAGAACTGTTGCACTTTCACACCTCCACATATGTCGTTAGCTGATGGCTAATGGACTTATGATGGACATAAATTTTAGCATATCACTCAACCAGAGTACATGATGTGGGCAGGCTTCAGGATGTGATGTTTATGTTTCCCAGATGACATCACGCTGACGGTAGACGGCAAGGACACATATGAAGAGGTGAAGCGAGCAGGCCGTTACCGGGAATGTAAGCGCACTCAGGGCGTCTCCACCACTGACCTTGTGGGTCGTATGCTTCTCATGACCAAAGCCCACCACAGCAACATAGTGAGTTTACGTTGTTCTCTTTGGTGTGTGGATAGCTGTTGTTTATTTTATTGTCAGCCTAATCTTTTCCTCTCTGCAGGATAACCCAGATTACCAGCAGCATACGGACAACTTTGGAAAGGTAAATGTCATTTACTTTTACTCTCAAGGGTTTGTGATATTTATTCAAAGGCTTTGCTCATCATCCTGACGATAGGAATGTGTCAGAGGAGTTCAGTGCTGTTTATATGTCATCTTTAAGGGTCCTAAAGGCCACAGTCCCTGGACAGGAGTTTCTCAGTTCCTGCAGACGTCCCAGAAAATCATCCAGTTCGCCTCAGGAAAGGAGCCTCAGCCCGGAGACACCATCATCTATGTGGCTGGAGCATTTGACCTCTTCCGTATCCTTATCACATGAAAAAAAACACAAAAAAAAAACAGCTGAGTTATGAACAAAGAGATTTCTGTGGTGAACATGTTGTTGCAGCTATTACCTTGACGACAGCATCTCTGCAGACATTGGCCATGTTGACTTCTTAGAGATGGTCTATAAACAGGCGGAGCGGCCGTATGTCATCGTAGGTCTACACTTTGACCAGGTACATCTCAAGATTGAAAAATCCATTCCTCCCTGCTGCTTCAGCAGCTTTCAGGAGAAACATTTGGAACAAGTTAAATTAAGAGCAGCTCACAATTAAATAGAAATAATGGAAACTAAAGTCCTTAATGACTGTAGTCAAACTTTTTGGGGGAATTGAAAGTGAAAATGAGCCTTGTAACTGTTGGCTGAGTCAGGTATATTAATAAGGGTTCTTATTTAAGACCAGGATTGACAAAAGTGCATTTTGATCCCTGGATTTTGATAAAATTGGCACAAAATAGAGGTGGCTGCTCATTTTCAGAGGGCCACTCTTTCCAAACATTTCATCCAATTTTGAAGAAATTGTGGTCGTATAAATAAATTGAATCATGAATAAATGTTTTGCTGTAAAATTTCACATCTTATTATCTCTATTAGAACTTTTGACCTCTATTCTGACCTTGGATTTGACTTATTTAGTAACTGGAAAGCTGTAATCCTACAAAGTAAAGTCACTTTTTAAAAAAGTATGCCACAAGTGATATTTTTCATTTTCCTACACAATATGTTGTTGACTGTGACCCATAGAAGTTGCACCAATGAAATGCATGTAACTTTGTATTTCACAGATTGGTGCCTTGCATTGTTGAATAAATTAATAAATGTTATGGAGACATCCACAGGCAGACAAGTATCAAGCAATGAAACTTGCATATCCACATGTCATAATATTCTCCAGATCACAATATCCCACCTCCCCGCTGGGCTTCAAATAGAATCAGTACAGTTTTTTTCTTTTTTTGTTTTGTTTTGTTGATCAAACTCGGGAACAGCAGTCAGCTCTTTTCATTGTTACATTTAGAGGCAGCATAAGAAATGTGTAAATGTGCAGTTTTGCTGGTATTGCTGCATTTCTAAGCTACTTGTCAAACTACTTTCACATCCGTATCTGAGATAAATATTTGAAAAGGAAGAACATCGAGGTAATCACTGATCTCATCCTCTTCTTCAGGAAGTGAATCGCTACAAGGGGAAGAACTATCCGATCATGAACATCCATGAGAGGACCCTGAGCGTCCTCGCCTGCCGGGTGAGTTCACACAAGGGAAATGTTCATAACAGCGAGATGTTTTTTCTGCCCCGCATAATCACAGACTGAACTTGGCTAAGCGCCCTTCATTCCTCCTGATCAGCTATCAGTCAGGAACAATAAGTCTCTGTGCCCCTTCTGCATCATGTGTTTGTGTTACCTACGAGAACGTTACACAGTCTATAAAAGCATTAAGTCGCTCTGCTCTGTCATCAGTTTTTACCAGAGGTTGTTCACTGAGCTGTAGAAGCATGCTGACCTTTGAGGTCTCCTGTAAAAGGTCTTTGGTTAAACTGTGGCGTGTAAGCAGAAATGCACAGATGTGATACTGCCATTATAAGGTTAACAATTTAATAACTTTTCCTCTCCCTGGTCTCTGTGCATCTGCAGTATGTGTCAGAGGTGGTGATTGGTGCTCCCTATGCAGTAGGCAAAGACCTGCTGGATCATTTTAAGGTGAGTTGTAAATGTGTGGCGCCCCCTGGTGGTCTGAGATGTGTTAAACATGCTGAAGTGGTTAACCATTATCATTTCAAAAATGTGTATAGAAATCAGTTTGATAGCCTTGTATGTGATCACTGAGTTTCAGATAAATTTGATTTATATAGGAGCTGTTTATATACAAAAAAATAAGGAGGTAAAAGGATGTTTCTGTATTTTGTCATAGTTTAATCGAGTGTGTTTGAATGTGCAGGTGGACCTAGTGTGTCACGGGAAGACGGAGGTGCTTCCAGACAAGGATGGGGTGGATCCCTACGCTGTGAGTACACTGTTAATAAACACTGTGGAGATATTATGTCACAGATACACATGGATTCACTGACAATCCAGTTACGTCCTTTTTTTAAGTGGTTTGGTGATAGCAGGCAGGCAGCCTGATGGGAAGTACTCTAGTTAAATCCAGAGTCTCCACAAAGCCTCCATCCCTTACGATTATTCTTTTTTCCTTTCTCACATTTTCTGAAAAAGCACTCGTGGCAACAGACAGAAAAACAGTAACAGAATTTGAGGTTAGTCATAGATAGTCCTTGAGCAATATGGGCAGTGAGTATATCACAGAGACAAGCAGCAAAAATTCTTCTGCAGGGTGTCTCAGCTCTCCCTTAGAGACAGGCTGAGTCACTCAGGAGGCACTCAGTAGAGCTGCTACCCCTCAACACTGAAAAGAGCTGAGATGGTTCAGACATCTGACCAGTAAGTGCTGGATACCTCTTAGGTGAGGTACACACCCAGAACATGATGGAGAGATTACAGTATGTCTCTCAGCTGAATTGGGAACACCTCTGTTCTCCCTGGAGAGCTGGAGGAAATGGCCGGGGAGAGGAAGGTCTTAGCACTTCTGCTTATACTGCTGCTGCCCAAATCCATTTAAGCAGGAGAAAGGGATTTGATCTATCCATCCATTAAGAGTTGTGTGCTCAAAGCTAAAGATGAGCATAAAAATCACTTTGTCTTGATCTGTTTTCACACGTCAACTACAGCCCTGGACTTTTATAGACGTCACCAAACAAAAGGTGCTTGTGGAAATGCAAATATCAGACACAGCCAGGTCAGACATTGAATGGACTTTAACCTTTGCAGCTATGAGCAAATACCACAGCAATTTGTGCGGTAGATTCCAGGCTTGTGAGTGTCATGTGCAGTGCACACCCTGCGCAGGCAGCTGCCTCATCTAAACCAAACACTTTTCCCATAAATCAATCTGAAGCTGGCTATTTCCTGCTGTGAGCTACATGTTAAGGAAGGAAAACTTTGGGAAAATATCCTGATCTGATTCACTTCTTCAAAGATGATCTATTCAGGACTTTCCATGGTCAAAGACACTCCCAGATCAAATCATGAGTCCGCCACAATCGTTAGATTCGATGAATGATAGGTGCTTCACTTTGGATTTAAACCATTAACTGGCCTGAAGTGTCCTTATGGAGCAAAATATCTGCTAGTTGCTTTATTCTGATCAGTTATGTTTTGTTTTTTTTCCCTCAGGAACCAAAGAAGAGGGGGATATTCAGGGCTATTGATAGTGGGAACAATCTCACTACTGATGACATCGTCCAAAGGATCATTGAAAACAGGTCGGGGACTCGTTGCTTCTGAGTCTTCATTTTCTGTATTTATAAATCTGTATCTTCATCCTTTGTTTACTAATCGGTCTTTTCTTGTTAACAGGCTGCAGTTTGAAGCCAGGAACCAGAAGAAAGAGGCCAAGGAGATGGCAGTGATTGAAGCAATGAAGAAGAGAGAGCAGAAGGAGCAGGGCGAAGCTCCAGCTCAGACTGCTCACTAATAAAACGGCAAACATGGCCCCAGAGTCTGTTTTACTCGTCCACGGACTCTCAGGTTTAAGAGCATGGACCCGGACAGAGTCCATACAGTTCTCAGCTGGGCCTGGCTCTTCGGTTTCTCTGCTAGTCCACTGAGTGCAAAATCCTGCTTTGAATATTTTGGTGAATCAGTGTGCTTATCAGTATGGACTGCTCCAGCTTAAAGGGTTTAGGATAGATCCAAAAAGTCCAAAAACCCGCTAAGACCTTAATCTGCAGCATCCCTTTACTCTTCTTCCTCCACAGAGAACATTTATTTTCTGTTGTGCACTGTTTTTGTCCATGAAGTCACACACTACATGTCCCCATATAGGTGTAGAAATGGTATGTTAATTTTGTAAGTATCCTTAACTTATTGACACAGTGTTGATGTCATTGTCGGTTATGTTTTTAGATTTTTAACCCGCTTAGTTTTAACGATCATTCTTAAAATTATCATCAGCACGGTTGAATGTACTTTGTTTTTAAGTAATTTTCATCCATTTAATTTGTAGAGCTCACTTTTTTAAAATCAGTCCTAAAAATATATCTTTTAAACGATCTGTGAAGTGGTCGGATAATTTTAACTACCTGAATTTGCACCAAGTGTGTGTGTGTGTGTGTGTGTGTCTGTGCGCGCGCGTGTGTGTGCATTGAGTGAGGTCACTGAAGGTGTGTTTGGTCTATACTAGAGTAGTGCCTCAAAAGCTATAACTAATGTAAGGGCTGTTAATTGTGTCAGTGTCTGATTCCACAAAGTCAAACTACAGCATATCTGCAGCTACTCCTGTTTCTGTTTATAAGGAATGTGTTGGAGGAGATGGGATTTTTTTTCTTTCCCTACTTCAGGAGACAATCCAAGAAGTCATGTGAACATAAAGTCCATTGCTTTTCCTGTCTTTGTATGGGGCGCATTAAAGGTGAATTGTTACAATTATTCACAATCTTTCAATCACTGTATGTGTTAAAATATTTGCTTTATTTAATAAATAACTATGTGGCAAAAGTGTGGTTTTTAATTTAATTTTATTAAGTTTTATTAAATAGTGCCTACTGATTTAAAAAACAAAGAAACACACAAAAAATGTCCTTAACCACTCGTTTCATGATGCTTTACACAATCCAGATTCTGAAAAAGACGAAATTCTATGGAAAATATGGAAAAAAACAAAGAATGCAGTGATTTGAAAATTTCATAAAATCACAGTAAAAAACAATAAATGTTTAACCTGAGAAACACAATTTTCAGAAAAAATATTTTCACACATATCCTCCCATGATTCTCCAAAATTTTCATTTGGTGAAAGATCTGGACTGTAGGCAGCGACTGGACTCTTCTACTGGGAGGCCATGCTGTTGTCATGAATGTATTTTAGCATTGTTGCTGAAATGTGAACGACTTTCCTTGAAGAAGGCAACCGGATGAAGGCATATGTTGCTCTAAAACTTGTATATCCCTTTCAGCAATGATGTCTTTCCAGAAGTAAAAGCTGCCAATTCCATAGACATTAATGCAAGCTGAAGGCAGCATCCATGTTTCTCAAAAGGAATTTCTCATTTTGATTTGTCGGATCGCAGAACAGTTTTTCACTTTGCCTCAGCCCATTTTAAATGAGCTTTGGCTCAGAGATGACTGCAGTCTAAGGGATTGGCCACATGGGATGGGATGGGTCGAAGTAACCTTGCACTCTGAGAGTGAAGTTGGTAATGCACTATATGGATAAAAGTATTAAGTCATACCTCTTAATCATAGTTTTCTCAGGTTCGGTCTGGGCCTGTTAGATCCAATGAAAGGAAATCTTATTGCATGAGCTTAATTTTTTTGGTGATAATTATATGCTTTTAACTTTGTGGGAATACACTGTGGAAGCCCCTTTTCTGTTGCAGCATGACTGTGCCCCACTGCACAAAGCAAGGATCATAAAAGCAGGGCTGAATGAGCTTGGTGGAACTTGATTGGCCTGCATAGAGCCCTGACCTCAGCTCTATCACACACCTCTGGGATGAACTAGAACAGAGATGCTTGACCTTACACATTCTCTTCTGGATGAATATGCAAAACTTTCCACAGACACAATCTGAAATTATGTGGAAAGCCTTCCCAGAAGAGTGGAAACTGTCACAGCTGTAAACACGGGACTGATTTAGAATGGGATGTTATAAAAGCTCCTGTAGGTGGCCGTCTGTCTTTATTGTTAATCATACTATGAACACATTAAGATATGATGGTGCCTGAACATTCAGGCCTTTGTATCTATGATGAAGGATTTTAAATCCAATTCTGGATTTAAAGGTGAGCCAGTGAAGAGACATATGAGCTATGTGGTGTTTTGGATTAACTAAAGCCTTTTCAGGGAGCTTTTGGGACAGTCTAACAATAGTGAATTATGATAGTTTGGCCTCAAAGCAACAAATACATGAACTACTTTTTCAAGTTCACCCCGAAAGAGGATGTTTCTATTTTTGGCCATGTTGCACAGATGAAAGAAAGCAGCCCTACTTGTGCATTTGATGTCTGTATTACCGCTGCCACATAATGTGTGCTGCCTGATGACAGAGCATGGTCAGCACATAGTCACGGTTCACTGAGGCAGTGAAATGAGGCCACAGCCACTCAGAAACAAATAACTCACATGGATACCGTCCAGCCACTCTCAGATCTGACCAAAGACTGCAAACCTTCACTTCAGTATAAAAAAACAGTAAATCTTTAATCAGCAATCCTCAGTGTTCCCAAGGAGTTTGGGCATCACTCCGGACATCACACACATAGAAGCTCTGTTTGATCTAACTTTCAGAGCTCAGTACGGATGCTGAAGAAAACACATGGACTTTATTCCACATGTTGCGTTATTGAGGCACTCAACCAAGAGGAGATACACTTGGTTTGTGGAAATAATGCCAGTGGCTTTTCATCCATAAACATCTCACAAATTAGACATTCTGGAAGAAATTGTTTTTATGCTTTAAGAGTGATACAAATAACATAAAATAATACTTACAATAAAGGAAACGTAAAAAATAAATCAAACTAATCAATATTTTAGTGTATTTCAGTCACTAGGCTCACTTCAGGCTTTGACTTACCTTCATTTGGCTTTTGATACTTTCCAACAAGCACCCTTTAATCACAGACTTGATTTAAATGCAGAAAAGAAGAATTATTGTATAAGTATAATTATGGTTTTCTCCACACTGACCATCCTGCAATTAAAACTTTAAATGGCATCAGCCTTATTCTTGCTGAGTCCAACAAAAACATGGAGCTTTGTATTAGTTCAGTCAGGCCGTGAAGTCGGTGCCAGCCCACATCAGTCAGTGGCTCAGCTGATACCTTTCTACACATCTCACTGGCAAATCTGAAATAGGGTGTGCTATTTAGATTGTTTCTTGCACATGGTTACGGTGTATCTGCAAGCTACTTTGCAACCCACACTTCCATTTCCTCCTTTCATGGCTGTATCTGACTGAATCAGTGTTCTGTCTTCTGTGTTCTGCACTGGCTCTCACTGTGGCTTTCCATGCCAAATATAAATCACTGCAGACACACATAGCAATCTTTTGTCTACTCCTTGGCTAAAGGAGGAATTTAGCTCAGGAGCTACAACAGCAGACTTTCATTTGAGATTTATATCCAACATCTGGTTGAGAAAGTTAAAAATTAAACTTCTTGCATTGAATAAAAGGATGTCTGTCTTCTCCAACCTTTCAAGGTATTGTTAAGTCAGCCTTCATGTCTCTCCTCAACTATGAAGATATTCTGTATGGTCATGCAGCCTAAACAAGACTCCAGCACCCAACCCCTCCATGCCATAGTCCACCACACTTAATGACCTAAGAGAAATTCCTTACTCATTATATATAAAAGGTTTATGACTACTTTACAGCCAATAAAAAAGAAGTCATGTCATTCGTTTATAAAGCTCTGTTGTTTACCATGAAAGCGCTCATTTAAGCCTTCCAGTAAACAATCCAGTAAATATACATTTACTGTTGTGAAACTGGACTCCATCATTCCTTTAGAGAGCTTAAAACTTTTATGGAATCCTGTGATGTTTGTAATAATGTATTGTTTATGCTGTTTTTCAGGTATAAGTAGGGTGACCATATGCCAACAAACTAAATGTGGGGCAAGCACTATGTTTGTGTGAGACAAGATGGGACACATCAACAATCCTAAAAGATATGAAATAAAAATTCAGAATGTTTGGATTTTATTTCACAGTTATTTCCTCTGCTCTTCTGTCTGGTAGCAGGCTTTTGTTTTAGCTTTCAGTTTGCATGAATCCATAGATTGGCATACCTTTTTTATTTGAACAATATCTGCTCATTTTAGCAGTTTTTTTTAATCCAAATATGACCCATATACTGTGTCACTACACACTGCACTTTCGTCCTGTGCAAAATTAAAAAATGACTCTAGCAAAAAAAAAAGGAGAAAAAACTCTATTTCTCAGCATATACCATTACTTTTTTCATTTGTGTGAGCTTTCATCATATTCAGCAATAACAATACATTTTATTCAACTCTGCAGAGGTTTTGACTTTTTGGTCCCTTTAACTTTCCCTGATGATGAGTATGCCATTAGACAGGCTGACCTTCTTCTGACTAGAATAAAAAGCCTTTCTTTCATATAGAGTGGGTAAAAGCCAGGCGTCAGGAATGTGCATGTCCTGCAGAATCAGTCGAAAATGTGCAACATTGACTCAAAATGTGGGACAAACGCAGTCTCTCATAAAGAGGGATATTTGATCAGCCTAGGTACAAGTTGTCTCAATGAGATCGTCTGATTAAATGAAATTTGAACTAATACAAAAGCAAGGTATTCAATTAAAATATCTTCATATTGAAAAGCTAAGGAGGACGACCTGTTTAAGGCTTTTTTTTTAAATGGAAAATAATCATTTTAAATTCATACAAGGCTTTTTTTTATTTAGAAATCACTCCTTATTTCTAAATGCTCCAAACACTCCCGCTAACACTGATATGAAATAGTTCGCATTTCACAAGAGAAGTGTTTTTATGGTTACAAACACCCTTTTGTTTTCTTGCACAACCTGTTAAACCAGGTATCTGTATCTCTCTTTTTTAGGAGGCTGATTTTGACGAGCTGATAAACTGTAAATCCCAGCATGCTTTTGAACAACCTGTGTGGACGTCATCATAATAACTGAAAATACCTGAAACGTCCTACCTGTGCGTCATCGCCACGTTACGCAAGCCGAGCGTGTTTTTGTAGGCTACAATTAAAGTAAGTGTTAACAGCTGAAAAGTAAAGAGTAATTAAGTGTATAATGTAGTAAGTGAAGTTATTTAATTACATCACGCCTATTTTGTTTTTCATGAACAGGTGAAATACACAGAGTAGCAGCAGCACTTCAGCACGTCACTTCCCAGGAAGTCCAAAGGATTTCCATCTGGGCTGCGGGCAGCAGGGGGCGGAGGTAGTGGTTTTTTTTTTGTTTTGTTTTTTTGGATGAGTTGGGGTCTTTGCCAAGGCGGCAGGACAGAGTTTGAACTGCTGCGGCGGAAAGCGGCCGAGCCGATTTGCGGTTTCTCTCTTTTTGTTTTTTAACGCCCAGGACAGGCGCTGAAAACTGACGCTAACTCTGGGGAAAAGCGCTTGGGGCTGTGCGTAAAATCAGTTTTGTCTCGAAAGTTTGAAATAACTCTTGGAAGTTTGAAGAAGGTTGTTTTGGCAATGGCCTGGACTTTTTTCTTTGCCGAGGTAACTCCTCTTTTCGCTCTGCCGGTTTAGTTTTGGAGTAGAGGCAGAGCTCGGACTCGGAATATGCAGCTTGTAGAAAGAAAGTCGGACTGATCCAGCAGGATTGCCCTGCTTTTGTTTTCTCTCTGGCCGGGCTCGGGGAGGAGATGCGCGCTCAGGATGGGACTGTGCCTCGGTACCGAAGTTACAGAAGAGCAGAAGAAGGCGAGGATACACAGCGCCAAGATAGACAGAGAACTTTACGAATCTGCCAAGCGGGAGATGAACGTGGTTAAAATACTCATTCTAGGTGAGACTGACAGCCTTATATGAACCCAGCTGTTGATGATTTTAGTTTAAAATAACTCAAATAATCCGTGTAAACTTTTTCATTTTTGAAGCACAAATCCAACTTTGACACCACACTTTGATTTTATAGATAACTTTTACAAATAAAGCCCGATCACAGGTGAACAGACAGTAAAACAAGTTTTAAAAGGCACTTAAAAAACTATCTCACGTTCTCCTACAGGTGCAGCAGAGAGCGGCAAAAGCACTTTGGTGAAACAGATGAAAATCATCCACAGTAATGGCTTCACCAAGCAAGAGCTGTGCACCTTCAAGGTGAGAAACGCTCTCACGCTCACGCTGCCTGTGTTTTTATCAGTTTATTAGCATATAGTGCTTCCACTGAGCTCTTGTAGAGGATCTAAACAAATGGATGGCTTCAAAAGATCAGTATCACATGTGGGTTTAGAGCACGGGTGTCATCTATAAGGCCCGAGGACCAGAACTGGAACGGCAAAAACTCAAATCCGGCCCGCTGGACAGTTTTGCAAACATGATAGAGGGCATAAAATGTAAGTTTTACAGCTTTTCCTGCTGATAAAGACCCACAGCCATTCATACCACAGCACAGAGGTTCAGAGAATAGAGAAATGATTAAATGGCAGAAAAGTTCCCTTTTTTCCCTTTCTACTATAGAAATCTTGGTTAAAGAAATTACATCAGTCATGAAAAACTTTGTTTTATACACACAGGCCACTATGGGTGGTGAGCTACCAAAACCTTTTCTGTAATTTTATGCATTTATCATCTAGAAAAAATGAGATGTACTTCCATATTAATTAATTAATTGATTAATTAATTACTTAATTAAAAAAGACATTGCACTTCCTTATTTTATATTAAAATATCTCAGGAATTAAGTATGTAGTTAAACATCTCTGCACTGACAGAAAGGGGAGTTTTATTCGTCCAGTCCGCTTAAGATGAAAGTGGTCTGTATGTGTCCCTCAATGTAAAATGAGTTTTTCATCCCTGGTTTGGAGTCTAGTTTCCTTTCAGGTAATAATAACATGACTTCGGCAAAGAGCTGAGATTATGCTGCAGACACAGGAATGCATTTCAGGTTTTTTTTTTTTTTTAATGATTAGATAAGAGATGGTTAGACACTGAAGAGATAGAGATGAAATGGAAAATGAAAGCAAAGCCTGTTTTTCCTGCATTGGGGGGGGGGGATAGATTTCTCATGATACCCAGGATCAGGCACAAGTTGGTATGCAGTGATTTGGCTCACATCTGCTCTTCCTTCTGTTTGTGTGAGAGTGACTGAAAGCCAAATTCCTCTGTTGTACTAGAGGTTGGGATGGGGAGGGGAGAATGGAAACGGTTCAACACACACACACAGTTTTTTCTCCCATTAGCTTGTTTTTAATGAGGGCTTATCCTCTTTGACCTCTTCTCTTATTGTTTTTCCTGATTTTTACTTTGCTGTACTTTTTGCCCATCTTGTTCTCTTGCTTCTCCTTGCTGTGTTTAATGATGTGATGACAGGAAGTGTCTTCAGGAAGGGTCTTCATCATGCTTCAGTTACCTGCTCTCTCTCCCAGCAATAACACCCCCGTCAGTGGAAAAGTCTGACAGTCAAACCTCTTTTTAGATTGTGAAACAGACCACGAAGCTGAAAAGAAACTCAGAAGTTAGGAGGCTGGAGTTTTTCTTGAACCAGTGCTGACAATAGTATTTATTTAAAATAAGTTAACTGGATGTCTGGATAGAAGTAAGTGTGTGCGTGCGTGTGTTGGAGAGGGGAAGGGCGTCCCCTGATTTGCAATAACTTTGACAGCAGTTAATTGGCCAGGATCAGCTACTGTCCACTAATGTTTTATGGCCACAGACTGTTTATAAAAGATGGGCATGGTTAGTTTTTTTTTTTTTTGGCTCAGAAGTGACCGTGTCTTAGCTATAGAGAAATGTGTCTTCATGCTAGCTTGTAAACTTGCTTTGTAATGCTGTAAAGTTGGGCATTTTTAATATGGGAGTCTTTGATTTGGGAATTTAGCTCAAGTGGCCACTAGAGGAACTGCAGTTTTTGGGGGGTTTTAAATTTTACTTTTACCAAAACACAGGAAGGAGAAGAGAGTCAAGAAACTGACTGTGAGTCTGCAGAGCTAGTGTCTGCTTGGCAGGGCTTTGTATGTTTACACAGACAGAATACCAACAGTAGAGTTGGTTTAATGTAGGTATTATCCTCAGGCTAATCCATATACTGTTTCATTCAATTTTTTATTTTTGGCAGGTGCGATCTTCCATAGAACATTTTTTGTTTCATAAATACATATTTGTGATTTCACCGTTACTTTGCATACATGCTTCAACATATTTTTGAGTTCCAGTTGCACCTCTCTTTTGTCATCGCCGGTGACAGTTGGGTTTGGTTTTGTTCTCAGGTGACGCCCTTATTTTTAAGTGGAAAAATGACACCAACCCACAATCCCGCTCTTCCGTTCCCCTCCCTTCCCCTGTCGTCCCAGCCTCCCACAGCAAACAAAAACACGCCCTCTTCTCTCTCTCTCACACACACACACACACACACACACACATACACAGATGAGCTCATCGCTCTTTCACCTATTGTTTCACATGTGTTTGTGTTTATCTCTGACACATAAGAGTCTGTGCTTCCATCAGTACAGTAGTAAACACCTCAACCCTGCCTTGACCTGAACAGATTATCCCTGCTCCACTTTGTTTTTTCTCTGATGAAAAATCACCTGAAGCAAAAGCCAGAAAAGTATTAAGAAAACATTCCTACATTTCTCTGCGTGGCTCTTAGGTTTGGATTGTGTTAGGACCATGACAGGACAGCCTGTTTAGAAGTAATAAGTGGAGTAAAGGTTGGACGTGAGCTCCTCTTTGTTTCATCCCTCTTTTATTTGCAGCCCGAGGCCGTGGTGTGGCTTTTACTTTGGACATGCCGATGGGCAGAAATTTTTTCCTTTTGTTCCCTTCCAACGCACACAGCTCTGTGTGTGTGTGTGTGTGCGTGTGTGTGTGCACTGTTGATGTAGTAGTTTTTATCAACTGAATTCATATTTCTGAGCCTGTAATCTCATCTGTTGACTCAGGTGTTTCACTAAGAATCTTTGTCAAGGACAAGTTTCTGGAGAAATGCAATAAATCTTTGAGCTTTTTCCCCAAACATGACTACAAAGCCTGCAAACAGACTCATGCTACACTCTTATACTTAGTTACTCATTGTTAGAAGAAAAGTTGGTAGTTAATGATTAAATATCAGGCTGCTGCCAGTTAAGTCACATTCTTTGTTGTGGTTTGCTCCGACACGAGACATGTGCTAATGGCTGTTAATTTTCTGTGCTCAGTGAGCTGATCCAAACTGCGAGCTGGACCAGGACAATAGTTCAGTGTAACTGGACGGATTTAGCGATTATGCTGTTGTAATGGGACTCATAATGTCTTTGCTGACGCACAGTGCAACGCAAAGTTTCCGCAATACTTTGAACTGCTGAATCTAGCTGGAAACGGAGGTTCAAAAGGTGTAACTGGCTCTATGGATTTCTATCTGGTGGACTTCCTTTCTAAAGGACACACAGACACACACACACTGGTAAAAACAAGGTGTCACTTTACTGCTTGAGAGGTGAGGTAAAGCTGATAATGAGTTCAGATTACCATACAGTGACTCCTGTAGGCTGCAGGGTATGTGCTCTGTACTGATTGGTCAAATGCTCTGAAATGGTTAACAGTTAAAAGACAATGAGATATAGTGATATCTGCACACAAAGCACAGATGTCTCCCGAGGTGTTCATCACTATCGCTGGTGATGCATCTCTGTATATTGGCATGATCAAAGAGAGACCCAGATAATGCATGAAAACAAGTTACCAGAGGCAAATCTGCAGATGCCTGCAAAGTGGTGAAATTTGCTTGTAGAAGGAAGCCACCGCCTGGATTTAACCAAGCAAATGGGGATGAGCCTTGAACTGTATAAAAACTGTAGTCACTGGTATGTTTAAGTTGGTGACAGGTTATTTAACCCAAACTGATGCAGTGAGTGGCTTCTCGTTTCCTAAACTAAAGGCATCCACAATATGTAGGAAGACGAGCCTTTTCTCTTTCAGAAGGGTTAAATAATTGGCATCAAGCAAATAACTGTGGAAGTGACTCAAAATTCTTTATTTGGGTTAACATCCGTCCCTCCATCCATCCTTCCATCCATCCATGTATGTCATCGGGGCAGCAGTCAGAGCAGAGAGCACTCCAAAAAACATTTGTGAAAAGCTACTTTTCACAAGTGTGATCAGTTTTACCCTTGTGAAAAATGTAATTTGTGGTCTGTTTGGCCTGTGAACGTTAAGGGGTTTTCACCCACAAAATCCCTTCTTAGCTTTTCTTCCAAAATCCCAACTGCATGTTCTTAGACTTGCATAATCTATGTGCTCATCGAATGCTGATTAGTTGACAAGTGGAGCAAGATATGGAACTAAATGGGAGAAGTGTGAAAAAAATCATCAAAGATAAACAACACAGCATGAAAAGCAGAAGCAGCGAAGACTTTTGTTTTTAACACCTGGTTTCACTTCAGCTGCTTGTCTAATGACTTCGCTTTTCCCCGCAGCTTGCTGACCAGAAACCGGACCAACAACAGCACAAGCACGAGTAGCCCATAGACCGGTTGTACCACATAATTTATACACTGCCTCTATCAACAACAAATACTCTCCACAGATAGACGGGCGGTCCGTGGGTGCCTTAGCGCTACCTGTGCTCAAGCATAAAGCAACCAAAATAGTGACTTCATGGAGCACACTGACCGCCCGTCTATCTGCGGAGAGTCCAGACCCCACTGAGAATCTTTTCCAACCCAAAGATTCTCAGTGGGGTCTGGACTCTGTGGTGGCCCATCCATGTGTGAAAAGACTTAACACAGCGGTCTGACTCTCCCATCATCAATACAAGAGTCTTGGTGAAAGAATTGTGCAACTTTGGGTGGAACTAAATGCTGTCACATTGCACAAGTTCACTAAAAGGATGCCACAGTGAGCATCCTGCTACTCTTCTTCTCCTCTGTAAATGCTAAACTAGAATAAGCTGAGTCAGGGAGGAGGAACTGGGAAACAATTGATAAACACAACAAAGGTGGAGGGAGTGAAGGGAGGAAGCACAACTGAATCAGTATCCTGAGACGAGCTGCATAGATGGAAGCATGAACTGTGACGCTTCTATAGTAAATGCTTCCATTGTCTTTATAAAGCTTTGATCGCTTTAATTCAATTTTAAATGTGAGAGTCCACCTTCCTCACTAAGCTGCATGTGTGTGTACTCTTGAACTTTTAAAAATATGTCGATTGTGTTGCATTTTCTTGCTCTTCAAACTAAGATCACCGATATTTGGAGTCCTGTGTTATTTGCATTCATATTTACTTGCTAGCGGCTCTTTTTCTCTGCTTACTTCAGTTCATTCTCAGCATAAAAATGTGACTCGCTCAGCACACGTGCTGTGCGTTTTCATGCATGTGTGATAAAAGGGATCCAAGTGATGAACATCCTCAGTGCTCAGATAAAAACTCTGCACCTTTTATTTGCTGTTGTTCGTTTGGGGGAATTTAGCATAACTTCAGTCGGTGTAGATCAGTCACAGGTGTTTGATTTGGTTTGTTAGGCTGGTGCAGAGAGAGTGTAGGTGCTGCTGACTGAATCGAGAAGTATTTCAAAATCAGATCTGAAAATACATTTTTATATTTTTAGTGAAACTCCACAAAACATAAAAGCATAATTCTCACAAACATAACTGTATGTCTTGTATCTTTATGACCACATGTGTTGTGCAACTGTTTTTATTCTGAAAGCATCTACACACCCACACACACGCTTTCACTTACGTTACCTGGTTAAACCCAATCCTTGCTGGAGTCACTTGTGAGGTCAGATGCGAGAGTAAAGGCATGTTATCGATGAACAGATTCAATCTGTTTTTGCTGTTTTTAAATCTAAACAATTTAAATAATTTAAAACAAAATGAAACTTCATCCGTCTTTTAACCAGTAACCCTGCTAAAAATCTGGTGAAAATCATCAAATACAAGTATAAGCAATATGTCTGAGAGCTTTTTAAAGCCAATTATCTGCCAGATTTATGACTTCCATTTGTTTTTGTGGCCTTCATCCGTTGCTTTGATGAAGCCCACAATGCTGAAACAATAACATGTTTGTTCTCATGGGAAAGTAAACTAGTGTAACTGAGATTTGTCAACTATTTCCCTGAAGTTTCATGTTAGTGCTACATTTTACCTTTGAGCTACTCCATCTCTGAGAACCTGAGAACGCTCAGTTTCAGCCCGGAGCAAACACAAAGTCCTGGTTGCTACTTTGTGTATGTTGCAAAATGCTGAAAGTGGTAAACATTGAAGATGATCTCCAGCTTTGACAGTAAATATACCTGTGAAAAATGGGCCCTATTTGAAAATGCCAATAAAGACATCTATTGTCTTTATTGTGCTGTGAAAATTATTTGCCCCATCCCAATTTCTTATTTTCTCGCATACTTGTTACATATTTAAACATATTTCTCCTATTCTGACACTGCCTACCTTTCCTAACGCCTGCCAGAAATGTTACAGCTTTATCCCCCTTGTCACACATCGACTTCTACTGCCGATCAGTCCTCTGAATCTCCCTTCCCCTCAGCTTCTCTCTTTAGCCTCTTCATGTTAGTTTCAATCGTTAACAGTGTCCTTTTATTAACAGTACTGGTTGTTATCTTTAATTATTCATATTTATGTTTTAATTTTCTTTTAATTTATTCTATTTTTCAAACTATGTCCTTGTTTTGTTTTAATTTTCCCAGTTATTTTATTGATTGTCGTGCAACGCTTTGCTCGGTGTTTGTTGTGCTTAAATCCACCTACACTGCTGTGAAAAAGTATTTGCGTCTTTGCTGATTTCTTATGTTTTGCAAATTTGTCACACCTATAGGTACTAGTGAAAAAGGGCTATAAGTGAGACCCGGACCATCACACTACTGCCACCATATTTGGCTGTTGATTTGATTTTCTTTTTATGAAATGCTGTTAGTTTTATGTCAGATGCAATAGGATCCAAACTTGCCAAAAATGTCAGCTTTCTGGGGAAATATTCATTAGTCCACAGAATATGTCCACAAAAGGTTTTGTGAATCATCAGGATGTTTTCTGTGAGATGAGACTTTGTCCTTTTTGGAGCTCTCCCATTGATGCCGTTTTTGCCCACTTTCTTATTGTCGAAACATTTATTCTGACCTTGAGTGAGGAAAGTCAAGCTGGGTTTTTTTGTAACTTCCTGGATGAGTTGTCGACGTGCTCTTGGAGTAATTTTAGTTGGATGCCCACCCCCCGGAAGGTTTTCCCAGACTGACTTCTTGAGTTTCTTTAGATACATGATGTTTTTCTCTTTGAGATATTTTAGCCTACTTCACTTTATCAGACAGGTTATATTTAAGTGATTTCTTGATCCACACGTCTGGTGACAAACATTACTTTTATTTATTTATTGTTTATTTTTCTTTAATGGACACTTTTGGCTGCTCCCTTGTCACAAGGGGTCGCCACAACCAGTAGCGGGTGTCTCTAGTTGGAATTGAACCAGTGACCTTTCACTTGGCAAGTGAACACAATGTGAAATGTGTGAACCCTTGCCTTTAATAAGCATTAATAACCTCGATATTTACCCCCACGTGCAGTTTTCACTCTAAACTAAAGATATCCGGCTCCTATGTCATCTTTTCAATAGGGACACAGGACATTGTACCAATGGGACAACCAGTTATTTTTCTTCTTTTTACAGATTTAACAAACAAGCTTGATGAGTTTTAAGATTTCTTGTGAAACCGTGCCGTATTACACATCACTGTTACCGCCTGGTAACAACCCCTCGACTCCGGGTATGGAATATCGCGATGAAGCCTTGTTGTCTTCTTGTTGTTTGCTTGTGTGCTGCTGTTATCTGTATCTGGATAGAAACAGAAGATGTGCTGTTCAGACAGGTTAACTCAAACTCAGCACACGACATAAAAAAACCCTAAAAACTGTAGTTATTGCAGCCGAGGCTAACGAGCGTAGAAAGTGTATAATGTTGTCATTTGAAGATTTTATCACTTGAATCTCAGCAAGCTCCCTTGTACCATACGGGCCATAGAAAAAGGTCATGGTTTGGCTTAAAATACAACAGCTGCCACTTCTTTTAAAGCTCAGTTTTCTTGGTTGCCAGGGTTACACATCTCCACTGAAGAGTCTGAATAACATACGTCCTGCAGTTTCATGTTTGGGTATTTCAGATTTTGGTCTGATACAGGGTTGAATACACAGGCCACAGAAAAGTTGTTTGGCAATAAAGGATAACTGAGGTTTCTCATGTGAAATCATGTGCACGTTGCTCAAGAGTTGTCTATCATATTGGACGTGATGCAAGTGCTCGTTGCTACAGAAAAACATGTATTTTCTGACTGGTTGGCAGTGGTTTCTGGAGGTTGGTGGCTCCCGAGGGATGAAATGGTTGCATAGAAGGTGATTGCTTTGGTTACTAGCAGATTGCCACGGCTGCCTGTAGTTTTTTATGATTGTGTGCAAATACTTTGTAACTACTAGCCAAGCAGAAGTAAAACTTGGAAATGGAGAAGAGTTGTGCCCTTTGAAATATTTGAAATATTTTGGCTGCAGGGCGGAGGCACAACTTTCACTTTGAAGGCGAACCTTCTCCACTTCTCGTTTGCGTCACGCTTTTCACAGTTTCACTAGAGCTCGGAAAGAAGCTGGACAGTGTTTGCAGACGAGTCTTTCACTTCCACTACAGCAATGTGCCAGCGACCAAAGCAATCCCATAGTGGTTTTTACCAGCTGGCGGGGGAATAGTGGTTGCTGTGACTGACCGGTCTCTAGGCCTGTGTGACTGAGGCATTATTTACTTGATCCTACATTGTTACCACAGTTGTCACACCTCCAAAATAGCGTACCACTTAATGTCACATAGTTAGTGGTCACCTGTCTATAAAACCTCAATCTCTTAAAGTGCACATGTATCCATATGTAGGGCACATATAGACACTATTTGTACACTGCTCTGCCCAATGCAGGCGTGAATTCCAACTTTGAATGACCCCCATGAGCCAATAAATCTCGAAAGACTCATAAATATTAAAATTATGCTAATTATTGCAAATATAATCACATTTATATAAACTCTGTTAAACTTGTTGAGCTTTGGACAAACATCAGCATATTGTGCCATACAAGTTTGAAATCAGACGTGACAGCAGATAAAGTATATATTCACATATAAACATGTGATGTTGTTTTAATTGAAATTTCTTCTTCATAAACATTTCTTTTCTGAATAATATAAGCTGCGTATAATTTAAATCAGCTGCCACTCTCAGTCTTCTCCGACATCTCTGACATGCTGACATATCTACAGCCAACAGCTGTTGATCAGCAGGACGTTGGGAAACTGTTTCCTATATTACATTTGTGCACAGCATGCACACAAAGGCCTGTTTATTAAAACGCTGCTTCACAGCACCGCCGCTGGTAGAAAAATACAACAGAAAGAAAAAATTAAATATGTGAAGTCGTCAATCTGTCTGAAACAAGTTTCCTTATACAAAACATGTTGTAAAACAAGTGGACTGGTCTGTTGTGCTTAAAGCTGGAGTGTTGTCCCTGAGGGGACCATCCATAGTAAGCACTCTCAGTGACATCATGCGGATCGAAGACTAGAAAAAAAAGGTGGGAAACTTGAGTGTTTAGTGCAGTCTGAAGGCTGAGCTTGAGGCTCACAGGGATTGTTTGCATACGTGCTGAGGTCATTGTGTGGAAAGTTGAGCGTCAACCGTTAGAGCAGTTTGTGTAAAACAAATAAATAAGGACTAGCATAGTAAGAGTTTCTCTGTTTTCCTCTATTTTCACTAAGTGACCTAACATGCCTGAGCAGCTCCAGGTGGATTTCTTTTTTTCTTATATTATTTGTTGCACATCTCAAACCCCGTCCCTTTACCAGAAGCGTTCTGATTTTTAGTGAAATTCACGGTCATAAAGCAAGAAAAAATGAACACATTATTTGGTTTTTAAGACTCAAAGTGACAAAGTTATTGTGATATTAAGTTGCCAATCTCTGGGTGACTTTTATTGTGAGCCAGAGGGAGAAAAAACACAAAAAGCAACTTATTTATGATACCAATCAATGCTGGCTGTCTGCAAAGTTTTTAGCTCAACTCTTCTGGTGAGGTGAAGCCTTGTCACCTCACTCACGCACGCACACATGCACACACACAAAGAGGAGAGCGACCAGACTGTGATAGAATTGTGATGGAATGTGAAGCTTATCTTTAGTTGGTAGCAGATAAACAGAGACAAAAACTCATACGTGTGCGCGTGCACATGCACACACGCACACGCAAGCACGCACACACACACACAGTCAACCTGAGTTAGTTCAAATCTCCAGGTGTGTAAGTATGAATACAGAGTTTTGAAATTAGTTTAATTCATGTTGTTCAGGTGTATTTAGGATCTTATGCGTGCAAATGATCACATTCTTTCTGTGTTAGAGGACTGGACATGCTTTGGTGGGCTAGTAGTAGTAGATTTATTTATATAGCAGACAGCACAACCACTTAATCAAGAGGATACAATTGAAACAAGTTTATAACATTCAGTAGAATCAAAGGAGAATCCTCTAAATGTCCAACAGTGGAACATCCAACAGACGGGGATCCCAGCTACACTCAGATACACTGACTGGACTCAACTAAGTTCCTACTAAGTCAGGAAGGAGATGAGTCAGGTCTCAGAAGTCCACAAACCCTAACTGGCAAAGTATACTATCAGGGGTTAACCACTCAGGGGCAGTGTTTGCCGGGGTTGTAACTGAGGAAAACTGGGTGGTTTTTGGTAGAAGCTGCTTTTTGCAAATGAAGATGTGATTAGTGAAAGTGAGTTACAATACAAGATCAGAGAAGAGGCTTCATACAGCTCGATAGTGCCTTTTATCCTGTGGCTGAACTTGACCTCTGCTTTGTGCTCTTTGGCAGCCGGCAGTGCTCGATAACCTCCTGACTTCCATGAAGTTTGTCCTCCATGGCATGGGCACCCTCCGCATCAACCTGGCTAACAGCAGAAACAAGGTACTCATGTCAGACTTCTCTCACCTTAAATTTTGGTCTTTTATTTTTTGTCGTTGTCACCCTGCTCCTGCCCTCTTAGAGTTTTGTGCTTCTTGTGTCTCTGCACATCACCTGGATCACCATTAGAGGGCAGCATCTTAGCACTATAGCTACACAGCTTTCATTGAAGGAGAGCACAGAGTTAGGCCACTGGTGGGTGGTTTGCTTGTGAGGTTTAATTTCATTTGAACTTTACTGTCAAAGTTATCAGAGTGCATGTGTTTTCCACCTACACAGCACATCCTGCTGGGTAATGATGACCAAAGTATTTCCTCTATTAGATGTCATCAGAATGTGTGTGAGCATCTCTTTCCATATATTTTTTTTCTTTGTGTGTGTGTGTGTGTGATTAACAAGTCTGGAGAGTGGAGACAGACTCATAAACTTTTCTATCATTTAGGCTTCCTTCTATCTTTTTTCCATCTGCCCCATCGCTCCTCCCTGATCATTAATCTGCATTTCTGTCTCCCTGTTGTCTTCTGGCAGGTTCACGCCCATTCCGTGCTGTCGTGTGGGCGTTGTTTTGACGAAGACCAGGTGCTCTTTCCTTTCCTGAGCCATGCCCTGTCCTGCCTGTGGGCCGACCAGGGAGTGAGGGCCGCGGCCGCCCGGGGATACGAGTACGAGCTCAATGACTCGGCGCTGTAGTGAGTACTCCTCGAGAACAGACTCACGCTGTGCTGAAGAGATGCAGGGGACTAATTAGCTGGACTTAGCAGCTGATGCTCAGCCATCTGCTTACTGTCACTGGGAGTTAACGTCTGGAGAAAGGAAAGGAAAGAGTGCAGGAAGATAGCCCACAGTTTGGAATCACATATACTTCCACAAGTGTTGTATATCTTAAAATAAAAGCCATTAAATACATACATAAACCAGATATTATTTTAGTTTTGGATGCGTGTATGGAGGAGCAAAGGCATTAATAAAAATATCAGAATGGGGAAAAAATTGTGATTAGACACAAAAGTGATGACACCATAGTGAAAGCAAAGAATTGAGGCTGAAGCCTGAAAATAAGAAAGTAGAGTGTGTGAAGCAGAAATAAGACGGAGCGCTGACCCACCAGGAGGCCGTCTGGTCTCATCCTCTGCCCCAGTGAGAGGCCTCGCTTTGGGGTTATCTACACCGACAGGACCCTTGGTTCCTACTGAGAACCACCATTCATCACCATCTCGCAAACACACACGCACACACACACTGTGCTTCTATAGTACTTATGAGGACTCTTATTGACACAGTGCATATATTACTCTTTGATCTTAATTTGTGTTTTCTTAAACACAAATTAAGATATTTGTTGTCTGCTGTCATTTGTTGTGATTGCATTCACCAAGTTTGCTGCTGAAAACTGGAAATGCAGAAACTTGAAAATGAGGACAAACTAAAGACGTCACAATAAGTGTGCACTGACCATAAACATGATATTTAAAAATGAAAACACAGGTTGCTACAGTGGGCAGCTCGGCACCGGGTGCCCTTCCTGACGCAACCACAAATGGATTGAATCGCAACAATACCACACACAATACATCTTATAATTGAATTTGACTGATGCCATTACTGTTGTTATGATTATTATTGTTAAGTCAAACCATGTAAAAATACTGCTGTTCTGTTGATTCGATCAAAGCTCTTTCACTGATTTCCAATAAAAAGGCTTGTTAGACAGTTCAGGTGTTTCCAACTGTTAACTGTGATAAACTGGCAACAGTTGCAAATCTGTTGCCATCTGTTAACTGCTTATACGCAGAGTCCAGCCAGAATGTCAGAGATTTAAAACAGAAATTCCTCCACAAATAGTGACGAAATTTCTGCAGGATGGCGAATTAACCGGAAAATAATATAGGTGCTCAGCAACCTCGCTTTTACATTTGAATAAAACCAGAACACAAACAGCTGGCAAGCGGCTGAGTCAAGTCATCGTCTGCAAAGAGACGCTTTGCAGATCACTTGCAGTGCAAAAATCTGCATTAATACAGTATTTTGAAGAATTGCAAACAGATTTTTTTTGTAAATTGCTAGGTTTGTAAAATGACCACTAAAGCTCAAAGTTGTCCTCACAACGACAGAAGTACCAAACAGGCTCTTGCATGTTGTTTGCTCTGTGTAACATCTTTTTTTTTTTAGCAGCAGGATGTGTGTCGCTGTCCAAGAAACTAATTCAGGATGACGGGTAGAGAATGTCACAGTCAGTTCACATAGGTGGAGATGCCACCGTGTGAATGTGTGTGTTTGTGTGTAAAAAGATCACATTTTACTGACGGCATACACAAATACACACACACACACACACACACGATACAGTTGATTACACTAGCTGTGTAAATAGCTAATCTGTGTTTAGAAGCTGTGCCTGAGTGTGTTATTATGGTAAACCACAGTGTGAATATTCATCGTGATCAACCGCTGCGGCCCCTGGGGCTTCAGCCTTATCGCTGCACACCCAACACACACACTCAGCCACACCAAACACACAATGTGTTAGCCTCCACTCCCGTAAGTGATACCTGATTTTTCTTTTGATCTCAAGTTTGTTTTCAAGTTATTAATTTCCCTGCCGCTCTCTTTCTTCTTCCCCTTGTTTCTCCTGGCTCTTTAACCTTTTTGCACCCTTCCCACTTCCTCTGTCTTCTTCTCCTTCCTCCTCCTTTCCCAGTTTCTTTGAGAACATGAGCCGCATCATGTCTCCTGAGTACGTGCCCACAGAGACAGACGTCCTTCGAGTACGACTGAGGACGACAGGCGTGATAGAGACCCAGTTCAAAGTCAACCACCTTATTTTCAGGTAGTCACTTTTCTTTTTATTAAGGTGAAGGATGATTCTGCATACAAGCACTGAGTCACTCAGAGCTGCTGTTGTCAGGTCTGCTCTTGACTTCTGCAGGGAGCGCCTGTCGTACCGACTTACTTCACTTCTTTAGCTGCGACTCTCTTATCTCAGTCTACAGCCATATGATAGTCCTGAGATATAAGATGGAGATGGGCGGCTTCATTCAATACGTCAATACGACACCTATCAGTTGGCTTTACACTCATCTACAAACACACACACACATATACAGAAGCATCAGTGGCTCGGTCTTATCAGTGGAGCAGCAGAGGGCAGGTATCTGAGCTCAGGAGACTGCTGTCAGATGACCATATTCATCTCTGATCAATGGGCCGTTGTCACATAATACCACCTTCTTTATCATCTTCCTATGGCTGAACTCATTTCCTGAAGCCACTGACAGTCACGACAGGGCAATAGGTACTAATGAACTTGATTTTCTCTGCAGTGTGACTAATGCAGAATAAATGTCACTAAAGGAAAAAATATAGTCATTTTTATTTCATATCGATGGAGTTTTATTAAATATTGAACGCCTTACTTAAACGGTGCCTCATTTGATTAGTGACACATTTTTTAAATATCTAATATCAGATTTTTTGATAAATACTCTTACATTTGTCGTATGACTGTTACATGCTCTGCAGCCCCAACTGTCCTTGCAGTTGAAATTCAAGATTCTTTAGGGGGGTTAATAAATTGTGTGGCACCAGTTTTTGGTTGCCCTCATCATGCTGTCATGGCTATTTTTATTTTTCTTAGATTATAAGTAGTGCTGTCCACGTTAATCTTGTTAAAATGACGTTAACACCATAACCGCATTAACGCGGCAAATCTCCGATCGCCCCGTGTGTGGGGCTGGACGGTGCTAACGTGTTAACGAGCTAGCCGCGCTAACGCATTGACGCTGTGCAGCTCCACGCATGGGTCGATCCGCATTAACTCGCTAACAGAGATTTGCCGCGTTAATGCGGTTATGGCGTTAACGTCATTTTAACAAGATTAACGCTGACAGCACTAATTATAATTAATTTAAAGTAAAACCAATATTTCCAAAAATTCTGGTGTCCGTCTGTGCTACATAAATGGGGGCTCGTCCGGGATCCTTTGAGCTAGATGGCTGTGCTGTCCTTATCTTGAAGCATATCTTTTTTAGTATTTTTTTCTTTGCTGATTTAGCTCATCGTGCTTGTTGGTTATTCTGGGTGGGAATCCGCCTCATTCCTGGAACAGTACTGCAGATGGGTATGGTTGGTTATGCTAATTTGAAAAGCGTTTGGTTACAGCCTTGTGTGAACATGGCTGTGTTCATCTACATCACTGTTTATGGGTGACTTTTGAATAATGATGCAGTTCTTTTGTAGTGTGACTTTTAGAGTTGCGGCCCACTTTTGTTGAATAACTTGTAAATGTGGTTAACTGAAAAAAGTAACTTTGTGTGTTGCTTTGCCACACTATTTGTGATCCCTGTGTGGGTGTGACTCTTTATTTGCAGATTGACACTTGTGTTTATCTTGCTGAATTTTATGGCTGTGGAAACTTGTAGTCATATCAGACCACTTGTTTTGTGGAGACAACAGATCACTTCTTGTTGGGATTATTTGTTACTGTTTTTGGTTGATGTTTTGTAGTAACTTAAATAAGACTTGTGGTCTGTAGCTGTTCTCCTGGTGGAACCTTTATGAGCAGAGGTGTTACATCTGTCTACAACCCAGACTGTCCTTATACAGGTAGCACAAGAGACTTTGGGAGTTGATTGGGTTTAATTGCTAATTATTTAAAGATGATGAGGTGTGGATAAAGGAATTCCCAAGGTTGGCTTGGGAGTGACGCAATTTTTTTGCTAATCCTTACTCCCTTAGCTGTTGCTTTCAGCTTAGATTTTTGAGTAATTTAAAGAAAAAACAGTAAAACTTTCTTGATCAAATGCACCTGTGTTTGGGTATTTTAAGTTAAGCAGTAAAGTGCTGAAAGTCTCGTACGGATGATCTGATATCGTCGTGTTGGTGTTGTTCCCAGATCATCATGAAAATGTTGTTCCAGGTTCAACATTGCAAGTGACCAATCACATTGTTGTGACGTTATTCTTTTGCGCGCCAAGCCATTCGCGCATTTATGAAATTCAATCAATTCTGCTTAGCATTTATTAAAGGGTTAGGGTTAGGATTAGGGTCAGGGTCCGTTGATCGGTGGACAGAGGCGGTTTCTCGCAGCTTAAGTACAGTTTTTTGTTTTACGGTCACTTGCAATGTTGATCCTGGAACAACATTTAGTATGATGATCTGGGAACAACACCAACACGACGATATCAGATCGTGCGTCTCGTACAGGTGGCAGACAAGACACAAATACTTTAGGAGGAAGTTTAGGTTTCCGTTCAAGTGAAAGCATCAAAGTACTTTATAATTCATCTGAAGTGCTGCCAGGAGTTTAAGATTGAGTAAAAATGTGAGCTGAACTGTATGTGATTGATACGAACCGTCACTTTTAAGTGCTTTTACTGGCAAAACAAGTTGAATTGTTGGCTGAGATCTAAACACCTGAATCAGTAAACTGTTTGAACAGCAGTACGTTTGGGAGTGAGAAGAGTTAGGGCAGATAGAATGAAATGCAGCATAGAAAGCACAGAAAATTATGTGTCAATTAAATCTGCCGGAACATTCGCTGTGAGCCTAACAGTTGCATTGGTTGTCTTTGACAGTTTTCATTTCCTGCTGTTAAAATGAAATGTTCAGCTGTAATGGAGATCAGGGGTTCCATTACCTCCTTTGTATTTTTATTAATTCATTGACTGATTGGGAATTAAAAACAACATAATAAAGAAAACACACATTAGTTCTTATGAATTCTTTATTAAGTTTATTTGATGTAGGTAGGATTAAATTGACAGCTTGTAAAGGTGAAGAGACAAGGGGACTGGCCATCCTACCTGTGTCAGAAAAGAGCCAAAGTTAGAGCTGTTTACATTTAATAATTTGCCAGTAACCTAAACATATGTGCACAAAGAGAATCTGTAACAGTACTCACCTGTCCTGGTTGCTTCTTGCAGGATGTGGAGCAAAAGAGTAAAAGCAGCTCAATCACCTGCTTAAGAGCTCCTGGAGCAGACCAGTGTGCCAGGTTAGGGGAGTGTGGTTAGGAAGGGTTTTAATTTAGATAGTAATGGTTGAAGCTTATGTTATTGATTTATTTATAGTACGTGTTGGAAATATGTATATGTTTGTTATGGGTTCTAATGTTTGTTTGTGTGGAGGGTTATGTTTTCATTTTGATTAGTTAACCCCCATACATATTTTACTCTAGTCTCGCGTCATATTATTGGAAGGGACCTATGACCACCGGCCAAAACTGACATCAGCTTTTTATCTTTTATTTTTACGGAGAGATAAAAATATAAAATGTTTATATGTAAAACACACACACACTTTATAACTCTGTGTTTGGGTGCGTTAATCTGCGTTAATCTGTTAGAGATCAGATGTTATTCTGTGATGGATGATAATGTAAGACGTGACATTTGAAGGATTTTTAGGTTGAAGTTAAAGTACTGTCTAAAGCTACAGGTACATAAACTGACTGACCTGCCTATAAGGTGTAATTATATTCACTGCAACTAAAAGATGGATGTAGTCACCTTGATTGTCATTCATTGGTTTGCAGACACTGTTTTTGAAGCGATTTCAGCCTTTTAGCCATCAACATTTATTGGGATTTTTTGTTTTTTAAATAACATTTTTAATCAGAGAGGTGGAATGCAGGCCTGGAGAAAGCTCACCTGGTGGTCCCATGTCATGTAAATTTTGTCATCTGACTGGAGACACAACAATCCAATGCACCAATGTGTGCTGCCTTTTGGCTGACTTTGAACAGAAGTCAAAGAATGTGATATGTGATCTCCGCAATCCCAACTTTAGTCTAACATTTGTCCCTAAAGTGGCCCCGCCCTTAATCTTGCATACCTTAAAATCTTAATATTACCGAAAGCCAGTCTGTTACATAAGAATGGATCCTCTGCATAAATGTAATTGAAAGAGAAAATTATTTACAAAGACCAAAAAAGATATTTTTGTGTCAGGCTGTAAACAAGTTTACTTCTGTGTTTACTTCTGAATTAAACAGCCTCTAGTGGTTGCTCCAGGAACTGCAGTTTTTTTTTTTTTAATATCTATAGTGACTTTATTTTTCAGTCTACTGGAGATTTCAAGTTGGGTGACATAGGTCAGCGGTCCCCAGCCCCCGGGCCACATGAGTCGTTTGGTACCGGGCCACGAGAGTTGAGGCTCGGGCGTGAAATGTATGGTTTTCAGGGTTTTTATCGTTAACTCGGTTGCCTCTGGGTCTTTTTCCGTGTTGTATTTGTGTGTCTTATTTTGAAAGAAATGCTTACGTGTTACCATGTCGACCAGAGAGCATTAAGGGGCAGAGAGGAGGATGTTACTCTCAATGTTGTTGGCGCATTTCAGGAGGACGCTGCTAATAAAGTTACACAATTACACAGTTAATTTGCGTTTATTATTATATTTACAAAATACCCCAGTTCTTGTCTTGGTCGTGTCATTTTATTTTATTGTATTTATCCGCGACACTTTAAAGGCCGGTGCATGAAAATATTGTCTGACATTAAACCGGTCCGTAGCGGAAAAAAGGTTGGGGACCGCTATAGGTGTTTTTTCTGAAAATGAATTTGACTTAAATAATATCCATAATAGCTGCTAATCTAACTTTACTGTGTCGAACATGCTTACTATGCTCAGCTTGGTTTAGACCTGAACTGATCGAGGCAAATATTATAGCTGAATATGTGAGAATGTGTTGGAGCCAGAGGCAAAGTCACTGCACCACAAAAATATAAAGTCCTTGAAAATAAGTGTTAATTTACACGGCAATTCACTGCAGAGAGGTAATATCTGTGTGATTCTGGTCTGTATATTAAATCCTGCTGTTTGTGTAGGTGAAAATCATGTAAATCTTAATTGAATGTTAAATTTATGTTGTGTCTGTTGTTATGTCCAGGCTGTTATGGAGATACCAAAGCTAACACAGTTGTTTCTTATGTAAAATTTACCGTCAAAGTCATTTTCTTGTAGAAATGAATGAAACATAATCCTGACTTGATAGGGAAAAAAATGTCAGAGTTGGGATGAAATGATTTACTCCAGAGCAGTAAGTTCTTATTGAACTTTAGCGACTGACCTCTATGGACCATAAAATTTAATAGTTGGTTTTGCGGTTCCATTTACCGGTGTGATTTTTATGGCATGGGCAACACAGTTTGCATTCTTTCTTACTGTGTGTGTGGGTTTGTGTCTGGAGAGGATGTATCTGTCATCATATTCCAGAAAATCAGATTATTTTGCACCTCTTTGTCAGTAATATCCACCAAAGGAGCGCTCCATCCCCCTTTTCCCTCCACAATATCAACCTGTCCCTCATCCCAGCTTGACGTTACATCTCATATGGAATTATAATAATAAAACACATTACCTCAGCGCTTCATATGATCTCTGTTTAGCATATAAACATTGTAGAGAGTCAGTTTGTCAGCACACAGCTGCCATCTGGGATATTGGCGTGACATTTAAATGCTTCTACTGTGTCTCTGGATGCCCCAGACGTGACATGTTTGACTTGATTTGACAAAAGTAAGTTGGATTTTTTTTTTTTAACTTCAGGAAACATTTCACCGCATTGAGATCCTTTGATCGTGACTGAATCTTTTGTCCTGTGCTGATAAATGCTGCTTTTTCCTCATGGTCTTATTAATTGCGTCATCAGTTTCTGCTTTTTTTAAAAAATATGTCTGGGCCTTTTTTTTCCGTTTTTCTGTGAAACACTAAGAAGCTGACGTCACCACCAAGTGACGGTGTCAGATCAGAGCTGGGGGAGCGGAGTCCCAGGTGGTGCTGCAGGAAGGAGCCCAGCATCTCACGCAGCCTCTTTCTAATCTGAATTCTTGAGAAGATAAATAATTGGCTTTAGTTAATTGACACTCTGCACCATCAGTGTGTGTGTGTGTGTGTGTGTGTGTGTGTGTGTGTGTGTGTGGATTTCCTTCTGTGACTTGAAAAGATTAAACCCAGAGGGTTGATGAAGAGCTTAGCATAAGTTAATGTAATTATTTCATACTTGGCCATAAAATGGGTATTACAGGGATTTGGAGAAGTAGATGGTTTGTCTTTGTCAGAAGGGGAGAGAGGGTGAGTTTTTCCTTTCAGACATAGGAAGTGTGCAGTTTTTTAACCTACTGTTAAACAAAGACTTTTGATTTCACATTTAAAATATTACTTTCCAGCATTTGTGTTAGTAACCTGCTGAGATTTCAGAAAGTGGAAGAGACAGCAGCGTTATTACAGAGGCGAGTTTTGCACTCTGGCTTGGTGTCATTTTGTCACCGTTCAGGCCGCACTCGGCGATAACACAATGTGAAACCGTCTCCCTCTCTTCAGTGATTGTCTCGCTTGTTCGTTCATACGGTTTCTCATCAGTGGCCACACCTGCGCCCTGCACTCCTTCCCTCTATTATTTAAGAACCGCTTTAGGTCTCACTGTAAGTGCTATTAGGCCTGTGTCTGTTTTCATTCTGACTCATTTAGTGTGATTGCACGATGCGTTTTATAAGGTGCTAAATCATCAGATTTTAAGTCACAAATCAAAGTTTAAAAATGAAGCTTCTATGAGTTTACAAAAACTGTTTAAAGTATATGAGTAATATGAGCTAAAGCACAGACATTTGGCTTTATTTGAGTGCTATTTCCATCCAGATTGGAGGAAAGATTTAGGAATTACAGGTTTTTTGGGCAATTTCTTTTAAATTATTTATTCATCTGTTAGGTAGGAAAAAGATTCCAAGTATAAACATTTTCTGTGTGAACACAACATATAGTTGAATGACCTCTCAAAGCAAGTGAAAAAGAACAACATGCACCTGCCTTAAAAATAGAAAGACTAGACCAGTACAGGGGACCTCTCTTCAGAGCCACATGTGCTTCTTGTGTTCATCTTCACTGGCTATAAAAGTTATCCTGTTACTTTTGCAGAACCTCACATGGATGTAGAAGTACAAATGGCTCATCTTTATCGTTCACATGGATTGGAATTTAGAAAAACAAGGAATTTAAGTGTTCATGGAAATATTTAATGTGATTTCATTACCAACACTGCTGGCTTGCAGGTATACTTGATCCACTGGTGGAATTTTTTTTTTTTCTTTAACAGGATGATTTATACATTAAATAGCTTGTATCGGGATAAGACATTTATTATCCTAAAGTTTAGACATTGTTTTATAGCAGCAGATATTAAAAAAAATTAAGTTGCACACCACAAACATGTAATAAATACCATTTAAAAAAAAACCCACTTTAGACTCATATGCTTTGGAGCTCCAGGTAGTATTTTCTTTCAAGAATTACTTAAAAATAGCTTTTGGTTGCTTTGTTTTTTGACCCCTGGAATGGCAGACGAGAAGGGATGGATGGACAGATGGACCTCTGAACTATAACAATAACAGCTTTCCCTAAACGGACTTCTTTGGACAGGAATCTAAGACCGGATATGCCAGAATGACTGCTCACGATCCGGAGCACCTGTAAAACATTTTAGATGCTCTCATTGGCACTGGATTACTGGTTTATTGATTATGTGACAGAAGACAGAAGCAGCTAGATAAATTCTGGAGTTTATAAAGCACGAAGGTGAAAATGTGGAATTGGGGTTATTGTACTTAACTAAACTAAATGGAAAACTAAAAATATACATGAAAAAACAAAACTAACGAACTGACCTTTGTGAAAAGGAGCTACAGTACAATAAAAAATATGGAGGAAATATCTTTAGTTTTAGTATCTGTTTGGTTTGATGAGGCATTAATGGTGCTCTGGACGTCTACGAGACTGCGAGTGCTTTAAAAGTTCTCCGTTTTTATGGTAATGCCTATCATGCCTCTGACATATAGCTTCCAAACAAAGACTGACACTAATTAAGACTAAACTAAAACAATTTCAAACAATAAAAAGTAAAGTGAAATAAGAAAACTCACCCTGGAAACTAAACTGAATTAAAAGCAAAAAGTCAGAATGAAAGAAAATTAAAATTAATTAGAAAATACAACGCTATAATAACATTTGCATGGAATGGTGTGCAATGAGCCAGTCAAATGTCCGCCCGATGAAGCTGCACTTTACCTATTCAACAAGTAATCTTTTAACTGCATTTAGGTTAACATTTGCATCTATGGTGGTGGGACACAAATGCAACATTTTTAAAAACTGTATAAAGTATATTCAACCAATTTAACTGTGAAAAATCTAATCAACCATAAAGTATTGTCAAATAAAAATACCGCAATTTCGTACAGGTTTAACTAGCTTCAGTTTTTGGGACATACCAAAGAATTTAGTATTTTAAATGAAACAGCAGGCGAGCTGAACATGGAGAAATCTGAAATCAATCTACAGGTAGACCCCCAATCCAACGTGCATAGAGTATAAACTTTTCAAAAGAAAAAAAATTAAATATATTGATGTTTGCAAATTTGTTCTCCAAACAAAATCACTTTTTCTGAGAAACTTAAATGCATTTTATGAGAATTTTATGAAACAACTGATAGCAGTGTTTCAAAAATTAATAGACCAATAAGAGCTTATTTCTGGTTTAGTACATATTCTGTGTGTCTGCTGGTAAATAAAAACAGAGTGTCTTTTAACCTAGTTTTATAATCGAGGACGAACCCTTTCAGGAGTTTTATTCTCGTCTTATGTTCTCGTTAAAAAATTCTTCAGGCAGTAAATCAGAAGTATAAAATTCTCCAAACCTGTCATTAGTTATGATTGTACAGCTGCGTTCAATTTCTGCTTCACATTATCTTTGTTACAGGAGATTTACTGAAAACCGAAAACATTGTGGGGACTCGTCCATGTAGAAGTAAACATGTAGTAAAATATAAATACATTAACCAGTGTGTAACATATAACTTTGTTTTCTTTATTATAGAGGCTCTGAATAATGAACATGACCAAATGTTCATTTTTTAAGTAATTCAATACCTTTTACTGATCTCACACTACAATGGTGTGCTGGAAGTCTGTACAAAAATAAGTCTGCCTGCCTTCCTCCACCCACACTTCCCACAGCTGTAGTAGACCTTATCGACCCACTTTTGTTTAGTTATCTCAAATCACATTTGACTCTCTTGATTTCTGAAAAAGCCGCAGAGCGCTAGATGAGTTTCTTTAATTAGTTAAAATATGTAACAGGAGACACCTGAGGCGCACAGGATTACACTTTATTAAGTTGAAAATGTTGCAAGTGTGAGCTTTTGGTGTTCTTGGATTCAAAACAAATAATTCAAAAGAACAGTTTACCATTTTATGAAATTTGCAAGTTAACATTGCTAAGACTGAGAGGATTGAGACCGTGTGTGGGGGGGGCAAACGGCAACTAGTTTTTGTTAGTATAAAGACAGAATAGTTAATTTACTATATAGAACTACTTTTAAAACTATATATTGCTTTTACATTTTTCTTAGTGTACAGATTTGATAAATAACAGTCACACCCCTTTTATTACACCTGCTTTAATTTCCATTAATACAAATATTTGCTCAGCTTATTTAGGCATGTAGACGCGGTTGAGATGCTCAAAGTTCAAACTGAGCATCAGAATCTGGGAGAAAGGTGATTTAAGTGACACAGACTGGTGGGGTATTTCAGAAGCTGCTGATCTGCTGGGATTTTCCGAAACAATCATCTCTATGGTTTACAGAGACCGTGGGAAAAAATATCCACTGATTTTCTCTTAGAGAAAATCCCTTGTTGATGTCAAAGGTGAATGGGTAAACTGCTACAACCTGAAAGGACAGTAACAGTAGCCACTTGTTAAAACCAAGCAATGCAGAAAAGCAAAAGTTCAAACAGTATGTCACAGTTTGAAGCAGGTGGGCTACAGCAGTGGCAGACCACACATGGGTGCCTCTCCTGTCAGCTTGGAGCAGGAAACTGAAGCTACAGTTCATATGGGCTCACTGAAAAAATGGACAGGAAAAGCATTGCCTGATCTGATGACTGTTGATTTCTGCTGAAACATTCAGATGGTGGAGTCAGAATTTGGATTAAATAACATGATAACACTTGTGAACAGATCAGGCTAGTGGTGATGGTGTAATGGTGTCTGGTACAATTCCTTGGCACATTTTGGGTCCTTTAGTACCAACTGAGCATCATTTTAATACTACTGCCTACCTGAGTATTTTTTCTTATGTTTATAACCACGGTGCACCCGGATGCCAGTCTAATAGAGCATGTTTGGGTAGAAGAAGAGATTCAGATCATGGATATGAAACAAATGCCATGAAGCACTGAGGCAGTTCGGAAGGAAAAGCCATCGTTTACATGTGTCATGGCTTACATGTAAAACATTAAGTGTAACTTGTATTATATACCTCAAAAATATATAATAAACTAACAGCACTGCACTTATCTTGAATCCTTATTCAGACACTTTTGATGAAGTAAGTGTGTGTGTGTGTGTGTGTGTGTGTGTGTGTGTACACAGTCTCGCAATTTTACGCCCAGACACAGCCTAGTTAGCATACAGAGGTCCTGTTTGAACTTTGACCTCTCTGTGTAATAAGGTTCTGAGTCTTTTCCTGGATCATTAACATCAACTGCTCTGGTAATTACAATTACAACACTGCAGATGAGGGTGAACATCAAGGGGCAGAAGCAGCGGGAGGGGTGAGAGGAGGGAAGGATGACGTAAACCGAGATGTCTTATAGAAAGAAATGTTTCTTTATGCAGGCGAGGTCGGCGTTTGGATTTCACCATGCTGGGAGTTTCATCACTTTTCATTTTGAGAATATTACAAACGCAATAGAGCCGCACGAGGAGCTTTCCGTCAAACTAAATGCTACAGCATACACCGATGAGCCACGGCATTAAAAGATAATGGCAGGTGTCCTGATATTCACGTGGATGTACTACACACCTGAACACTGTTGCCACCATTGCAACAGCCAAACAATGTACCTCATGGTACCCAAAGGTTTCGCTGCCAGTGTACTGGTTTTTATCAGCACAGGTGTCTGTGTCCTGATGGGTCAGAGCTGTTTTTACTGGCACAAGGAGGACACACACAGTATTAAGCAGATGGTTTTAATGCTGTGGCTGATAGATGAATATTTCCCTGGTCCATTTAACTCAAATTGCACCCTCCAGCTTTTTATTGAGCACTGGTGCTGAAGGTGGTAGGTCAAGTAAAATTGATAAGTTATGCCAGGGGGACGTGATAAACGCTAAATAAAACTTACTGAGAAACACTGATCTACTGAGAGGATCTAATAGGCACATTTCAATGTACAAACTTTTAGGCTACGTTCACACTGCAGGCGAAAGCGCATGAAATCCGATTTTTTTGACCCTATGTGACCCATATCCGATCATGGTATGACAGTGTGAACGGCACAAATCCGATATTTTCAAATCCGATCTGGGTCACTTTCGTATGTGGTACTGAATCCGATACATATCCGATGTTTTAGAAAGCGACTGCTGTTTGAACGGTCATGTCGCATTAAATCCGTCTTTTACGTCACTGACACAAGACAGACGCCAATTATCAGCGCCGGAGAAGCGCCCGAGAAGACATCGCGAACGCTTCCTGGCCATCCAGTGTAGATGTTAGTGAAACTGTTGGGAAGACAACGTTGGAGAAACGTGAACATTTTATTTGTACTGTATAATCTGCAGATTCTGACAGAAATCTGCAACTATCCTTTGAAGCACCGCTCCTCTAAAACAGCAATAAGGATAATTATTAGGTTATTTACATTATTATGTAAATAACAAAATAACTTAAAGCAAAAATTGGGAAACGTAAAGTCCGAAGTCTTTATATTAAGGGCCATCAGTCAAACAATATTGTTTGCTCTGGGTCTAAACAGAGCGCGTTGTGTGTGACGTCTTCTTTTGCGCATGCGGGCCGCTTTGAGCGTTCACACTAGAGAGCGTTTGATGTCGCATTTTATTTGTAGTGTGAACAAGCAGACAAAAAAATCGGATTTGATCAAAAAATCGGAATTGAGCATTAAGACCTGCAGTGTGAACGTAACCTTAGAGACCACCTGCCATAAAAAAACACAAGAAAACAAACATACAGAAATAGAAATACTTTTTTCTCCTAAACATGTTTTTGATGTATTTAGTAAGTGTTTAGTTAGCAAATAAATAACTAAATGACACTCTTAATATAAGATGAATTATGTGCTTTATTATTTTATCATTTTTTTTAATAAACAGTAAGTTCATGGATGACAACTATAATTATATTTTAGCATTGTAAATATCATTTTAAGTAAAGAGCTTACAGATCTCGGTGGAGTAACTGTTACAGCAACATAATAAACGATAGAGGCTCTCAGTGACATCATCCAGAGCCCAGATTAGAAAAAAAATGATCATTTTGAGCAGTTTGAAGCCTGAGCGTTTTACTCAGAATATGTCAGCGATGTTGTTTTGGTTAAGCTGGACTTTTATGTATCTTGACAGATTTATTAGCCTACAGAAATTCAATTTTATTTTCCAGACAGATAAAGGGATTTTTAACCTCCTTTCCAAACATCTTAGTTTTATTTTGGATGCTTGCATTATTTTAGTTTGCAAATGGAAATAAAAGGATTTTCCAAAAACTACCAGGGAAAAGTTATTAGCCCTGTTGAGGCGATAGTGTATGCTTTTTCCTGGATAACAGCCGACAGTCATTTGTTTTTGGTCTCACAAACGTCTCCTGTGCAATCTCAGCCCATTCTTCTTTGTCAGATCCCTCAAGCTCCTCTACATTTTATGGTCTTCTGGCATGGACCTTGGTCCTCAGTTCAGCCCAGAGATTTTAAATGGGATTCCATTGCACAGTCCATTCCTGTCCAGGGCAGGGATAGCTCAGTAGGTAGAGTGTCTGCCCCATGATCGGAAGGTCGGGGGTTCGACCCCACTGAACGGCTACCCTGAGGTACCCCTGAGCAAGGTACCGTCCCTACACACTGCTCCCCGGGCGCTGCACTGGTGGCTGCCCACTGCTTCACTGGGTGAATGGGTTAAATGCAGAGGAGTAATTTCCCTTCGGGGACTAACACAACACACTTTACACTTTACTTTACACTTTAGGGTTCTAGAGATTGTTTTCTTTGAGACTACAATTCCTGACTTGGTTAAATTATTTACTAGTGTCTCAGCAGTTGTTGTGCGGTCTAGGCACACATCTCACCTACCTCTGCCAGGCTTGTTCTATACTGTGTGGCTCTCTTGAAGTACTTGATGTGATACCTCTCGCTCTGGTTATTGACCCTTGGAAACGCTGTGATAACTTTTTCCAAAATCTAAACTTTGGAAAAAAGTGAAAGTTCAATCCTTGGTAAAGTTTTTGTGCTGTGTGTAAATTGGAAGATTACGCTCAGTTTTACCTTGATTTCACAAGCTTTAAGCACTAAAAGTGAAACACATCATCACACAGCAGTGGTTTGTGCTAGGGCTAATTAACAAATAAAATACTAACAAATGTCAGCATTTTAGGGGGTTAAAAATCTGTTAAGTGCAAATAGAAGATAGTTTTGCTTCCTGAAGAAAACTAGCATGTTTAGAAATGCTCTGCTGAAAATCCTTTGCTCTCTTTTTAGGGGCGCTAGCAATTTTGTCCTCATCCCTAATTTGGTTTATACTTCTGTTCAAGAACACGTACCTGCCAAATTATGACTACCATAAACCTCTGCTATTTTAATTTTAGCGCTAATGAGCAAATATTACCGTGGTTACACATTTAACTGGCAAACCATCAACATGCTAGCAGTAGTAATTAGCTAAAAACATCACTCTGCTGGAAGGCAATCCACTGGATGCTAACTACATTAAATATAATACGGAAATTAACAGTTAAACTCAGTATGTGTGCACATCAGAAATCACAGCTATTACATTTATTTGTAATACAGGTGGCATTATGCACATGGCTTATTAGTAGGTTTGTATAATGAACTTTAGCTTCAATGACAGCTCCTGTGTCTGGAAACAATTCCACTGAATATTTCCAGCATAAATCTCATCTTTATGTTGCAGTCTTTCCTGTTTGTTTCCCCTGTGTGTCTGTGTCTCCACGTGTTCATTTCCCCTCTTAATAAAGAGCTGCACTAACTCAACAGATGCTCAAAGGAAGGTGGCACATCTGGCTTTGAAAAATGGGTGAAGTGGCAGAAACTGATCTGTGGTGCTCTCTGTGTTCCTCGGCTCTTATTCCTGTTGTGTTTGTCTTTCTATCATCTTTCTGGAGAACATTGACCTTTACGCGTTTTGTGCGCCACGGTGTGATTATCTCTGGAAAAACTGAAAAAGTAAGGGGGGGGTCTGCAGAAATGTACGGCACGAGGCTCCTTGTTTGTGTGTGTGTAAGTGTAAATAGCATTTTTCAAAAATATGACCTTATCCAAAACCAATACAATCTGTCATTGATGAGAGGCATCCTGAGGCACTTCGGCAGGCTTCACCATCCATATGGGAGGTCATGAACACGCTGACGGCACAATCTCAGATCATACACTTAACTGCAAACACAGACATGTCATCTATAAACACTTGAATGAAAATGAGCAGGCTTTCTATCATTTTGCTAAAATAATAGACAAGAGATTATGTGTTTTGGGTCTGGATTATACGTTTTATGCTAACTGTAATAATAATATGTTGCTTACAGTAAAGATAATACAATGTTTGGGTGAATGATCACTGTTTGTAATGTGTGTTTAGCTCCTGTTTAAGTGTGTTGATCTGCCGAATCAGAAGCGCAGATCTATAGTTTGTCATTTGCTTCTATTTCATGATAGATTTTGTGAAAAATGTGTTCTACCGAAACAAAGACTTTCAGTGCAGATATTATGGCATATTGTGAGGCTTCACGGGGTTAATGTAAGAATATTCTAAATTCCTAAATTCCTTTTATTTTTCTCAAAAAGAGTGAGGTGAAGGTGGCTCCTCATTACTGATAATGACTTTCTGGGATCTCACAGAATGACATGTGTTTATTGTGTTCATCAGCAAGTTACTACCAACCAGGATTTTTAGTGTTTTTGAGGTTTTCTAAACTACTCTTACGGTTTTAACAGCCATGCAACGGTAAAAACAGTAACACTTTTGGAAACGTTTGTTTTATCTCTTTAGATGTTTTCTGTCTAAACGGTCTCGTTCTCTCCTTTCGTCTGTGTGTAGGATGTACGATGTTGGAGGTCAGAGAACGGAGCGGAGGAAGTGGATTGGCTGTTTCGAGGACGTCAGGGCGGTGCTATTCGTGGTATCGCTCAGCGGATACGACATGACCCTGGTGGAAGACCCTTCTGTGGTACAGCATGCACAGAATCACTCATTCAGAAATGTTTGTTTTGTTAAGTGAACGAAAGTAGAAGTCTTTTTTTAATTTATTCATTTATTGATTTATTTTTTAGGTCAGACTACTATTAAAGAGAGCGTTTAAAGTGACAGTGTGTCTGCTGTTCTCTCTGCAGCTGTTTGATGGTTGTAATATTTTCTCTCTGCAGAATCGTCTTCAAGAGAGCATGAAGCTCTTCTCCTCCATCTGCAATAATATCTACTTCCGCAGCACATCCATGGTGAGAAACTCATCCCTCTCTCACATCTATCCTCCTGAGGTCAAAGATATAGGAAAGTCCACAGAGCACCATCATAGGAAGGAGACGTCTTTTATTCAAAGACTAACTTTTTGTTGCCTTTTTTAATCAGAAATATGTTGTGAAACTGCATAAGTGATGTTTCTGTGCTTATGTGGGCTGGTTTTATTCATTATCATCTTATCAGACTGGTAATTTATACAAAACAAATTCAGTTCGAGGTACTCGGCCGTAGTGGTTCTCTTAATGAGGACTGACAGTAGTTCCCAACAGTTTTTGGCTTAAGGGGAAAAGTTTAAGGGATCGCAAAAAATGATCGTATCCATCAGGAAAACTTAATAGCAATAACTGCTGAGATATTTCAGTCTGACCGCTATTGGTGTTACATTTCAGTCTCATTTTATCAGGCAGCTGTGGCTCAGGTGCTAAAGAGGGTAAGCTACTATCCACATAAAGTAAGATGAGATACTTTATTTAGCCCAGAAGCTGGAAAATTACATGGAAAACAACTTTCCTCAATGAAACTGATATATTAACACAAGATCAAATGGATCGAAGAGGGAAAGAAATACACAAAAGAAGGGGCTCAGAGGATTTTTTTTTTTTTTTTTTTTTAAGTGAAGTGCTCAATAGATCAAAATTTAATTGTAATATGATAAAGAGTTTAATAAGTAAAATCTGATGAATGAATGCGGATGTAGTGATACTGTGATTCCCGTGGGAATGGGAGCAGTGCTGAGCAAGTGGCTAGGAAGCAGTCTCATGTTACAGAAAAGGTTTCAGCTGAGTTGAATCTTCAGCTGAATATTGATGAAGTTGATAACAACGCACTTTATAACAAAATACCAGCAGAAACCATTTCCAAACTTTTTTTTTCATCATCATAAAATAAACAATGTTGAAAAAGTCAAATATTTATTTTAATTCCTTCACTTGGCTTTTAAAAACACAAAAGAAGACGTGCAAGGTATGAAAATATAGCAAAGCTACTTTTCTGCAAATTTGAAGGAAACTACTGCAGCTGCTCGTGTTGCAACATTATAACCAATCCCTTAAAAATCAAGTCCTACATAGCAAAGTGTTACAGTTTCATCTTTATAACACTCGTAGAGAATATAACATTTCAAGTTCTGCCTATTTACCTCTATATTCAGGTATGCATCTCATTTTAAAAACTGTTGTTTGTCCTAAAACATTTAAGGACAGAGCTCAGAGCAGCTTGAGGGGACTCTAAAGCCCCTACGAGAAGCTGTGCTTTCTCTCAATGCGCCACAAAAGAAAGGAATAAACTTCCTGTGAACATGAATCCCTTAATAGCTGTAGTGTTTAAGTTCCTTTTAAGGATTAATGCTATATAAGTTTGATGGTTGTGATTTTTATCAGACTTGGGTTTGTTTTGTGATTCTGTATCAGCTGGCGTGTTTCAGTTTGTTAGGCTGGGAATCTCAGTTACATTTTAATAAGTCTTGTTTGTTTTTTGTGTATTTTATTCCTGTTTGACTTGCTCGGGAACTGCAGATGGAAATTAGCTAGTAGCTAAATCCGGTACAATGCATCTCTTCTCTTGGGAGAGTGATGTTCTTGTACAAAGTCCCTGACAAATAAATACAAACAGAAAAAGATGTCCTTGAGTGTCTAATGTAATATACTCCTTCCTATCTTGTTAACCCTCCTGTAACACCATGTTGCTCCGAGCCTTATGTTGGAAACCACTTTATTATATTTTTACAAGGTTAAAGCGTAAAGCGATGGAAAGGAAAATGTTAAACGTGTCTTTCTCTGAGACGGGAGAGAGACTTTGCCTTTGTTTTCAAGTCAAAAGACAAAAAGGGCCCGTCCAGAAAAGGTGGGAACCTCGGTTCAGTTTGACACCTCAGCTCAGGTGGGCGGAGCTCGCCGATGAATCGAGGAGAAATTAGTTAAATCTTTGTCGCTCTCCAATTGTTCCCTATGACACCACGAGACGAGCATAAAGCTAATGTGTCTGGTAAATGTTGTTTCCGCACACGGATCGCTGTCTCTGCCTTTTGTCTCTGAGCGCACTGTCACTTGCAATTAAACAGCGAGTTGTAATTAGGATGATCTTTGGCTCTCTGTTTTTCCATTCCCATTTCTGGTGGACGATCACAGTAAAACAACCATGTAATGAACTTGTTTAGTTTATTCCACCTAACTTAAAATACAAGTTGTTGCACACAGTGATGCAAAGGCTGCGACCTCTTTTGAACACTTTTGATTAACCTTTGGAGAAAGGAAACTCCAATCTCTCAGAAAACAAAGGCCTTTGTTTGCTTTAACTTAAAGTTTTAAGTTGTGTGTGCATTATAGAGAATCTCTTCATGTGATTGTTTCTGTAACGCACCAAATCCTCTTTTCTAGTAGGTTATTCATTTTTACACTATAAAAAAACGTATTTAAGGCTTCATTAGAACCAAATAGGCAATTAAGTATCTTTGTGTGACGTGTTTATGTGCAGGGTTGTGTGTGGACCTGCATGGCCAACAGGCTCATTAAACAAAAGTGTTTAATGATACCTTTTTTTTTTTATGTGGGAGGGAAATTTGTGACCTCCACCTCAATTAACTTTTCACTGTGGCTGGTCAGTAATAATTGCACACCTAGGTGTCGCTCCGTTTCTTGTTCATTGAAAATGTGCACAACCTTTCCCCTCTGTTGTTATTATCAGGGGGGGGGTTTGCAAGTGTTTGTGTGTGTGTCCGTCTTTTTTGTGATCAGACAGGCCAGAAAGAGAGAACCTGGTCTGTTTTAATTGGTACACTACAAAGCCAAAAGTAGTGGTGCAGTTTAGTTGCAGTCAGGCTGAGGAAGTAAACAAAGAGACAGATTTACGAAAGGAGTCGCTGAGGTTGTTGAACTCGTCCGCAGGAAAGTGCGCGACAGATTATTGAACACTGATGTGTGGAGCGAAGCCATTGATCCACCATCAACAAACCATGTTTGTGTCAACACAGCTATTGATTTTTGCATTTCATGTGAATATTTGTGATTTATTCCAGTGGACTTAATGTTTTTTCACAGTTACTGCAGAGTTTTAGTTGCAAACGTAATCTTTCTCAGGTGTTCCTTCACACTGATTTTCCTCTTGTTATGAACTCCTCTCAGCTCATTGTTTCTCTCTCTTTGCAGATTTTATTCATGAACAAGATAGACCTTTTTCAAGACAAGATCTTGCACTTTGGGCGACATCTGCGGTTGTATTTACCGCAATTTAAAGGTAGGATTGATATTCATTAGGCATGTTATTACCACGGTCAGCATAATAGCATGCAAAAGCCAATGGCTGTGTCCAGAATCACTCAGTAGACAGTAAGTTCACCATCTTGCAGTGCTGTCTGAATACACAGTGCATTTAGAGCCGCATAGAAAGTACTGCACAATTTACGGTAACTACCCAAGCATTGAATACCATCATCAAAAACAGCAGACAGATGCATCACGTCCTGAATTTGTCTTTAGATGCTCGGTATCATTTGTGTTTATAATAAAAATTCATGTTGGTATTTTTCTGTTTGGCCAACACTGAGCTGCCAGGTTTTAGTGTTAAAAAAATCATCAATACTATGTCAAAACTTTTTAAACTATCAAGAGTTAAATGAAGCTCACACGTTTTACAAATATAAATATTTGCCGTCATAAAAGCCTAAATTTAGTCCATAATGCACAGCTTCACCTAGGGGATTTAAACACGTACACTGAATGATGAGCTCTTAGCCTCCTGCAAACTGTGATATTTTTGGGGGATTTCTGCATCTGCTCAGCATTTCACTTCTCGTGTCTCAGTGGGCTCAACAGGGGCCGTGTCCCCTCTGCTCGCATGCAAATGTCAATAAAAATGCTAAAACACTTGGGATTGGGGTCAGCCTGCAGAGCAAGAGTCTATTTCACACTGACCTCAGATGTGATGATGAGTAATACAGCGGCTCCCGGCGTTTTTATATGTGTAGGCTGTGTTTTTGTTTGCTTGGAGCTGACAGAAGTTGGATGGCTGGACTGTTGATTCATTATTCTCTAGTTTAGCTTCTCTGCTTGGTTAGTATCAGTCGTGGAAATGGACTGAGTGCATTTATTCAAGTGTTGTTATTAAGTCCAATTTTGAAGCAAGCTGCAGTGCACAGACACACAAATTTGCTGATTACTGCTAAGTAACAGACTAATGAAACACTAGAATTTCACTTATTAAAACTGAAGCACAAACTTCAAGCTGTTATTTGTCAGTTAATGCTTCAAAAAGTACCAACAGCACAAACACAGATGAGAGGTCCAGTTAGGTAAGTCGGCTCGGTGGACAGCTGTCTGCTCCAGCTGCCCTGTGTGGGTACACCTGTCAATCAAAGTGGCCACACCTTTAATTTAAAGCCTGTGACCTCATAGTTTTCTCTTGGATCAATAAAGTATTCTGATTCTGACTCAAAATATCCAAACAGTAGTTATTTCAAAAAAAGGTCATTCTACTTCATCCCAGTATTTATTCTTATCTAGTATAAAATGTTACTAAAACTTGCTTTTTATTCCTTTCCTCTCTCATAAGTCATCTCACGACTTCTTAAATGGGACCAACTCCATATTTTTATTTTTAGACTACTACAGAAGATTCACAGTTCAAAATAATCATTATTTATTGTAAACTGCACCTTGGTTTGACCTCTGAATTCGTCCTCTGGCTGAAATAAGCTGTTTAACTCCTCTCCCTTTAAACCACTTTTCCTCAGAATGGTTGCGCCTCGCAAACAAAAGGTTTGAACATCAAGCCGGTGGAGCTGCTCGGATATCTGCTCCTTGACATCACAGAGAACAAAAAACTGAAAAGCAAATCGTTTAAAACTGAGTGTTGAAAGCAGTCTGAACTTCTGCCTCACAGGGATTACTCATGTATGCCTAAATTTAATGATTCAAAAATGCTGGTCGTGATTAAAATTAGATTAAAATAAACAGTCACCATTTCAAATCATGACCACTGGCATTACAGTGGAACAGTAATGACAGAAAATAAGGAAAAGTATAATATAACATCTTGGGCAAATTTATAATTTGGCTAAAAAATAGAGATGGAGATAAACCTAAAAAAAACTTTAGGATTCACCAAATCTACAACCTGATAATTTTTAATAGGAATGAATGCACTGGGCAGCTCAGCAAAACCAAAAACATCTGAAAGATAGTAAAGTGCACGATGACAGGATTATTTCCATGGTTAAGAAAATTAACTTTCACACATCTGACCAAGTCATTTACTAATCAGAAGGTTGGTGGTTTGATCCACTTAACCTTCAGTCACTCGCTGCTCCGACCTGGATGCCAAGATAAGTTCACTGGAGTGTAAATGTTAGATAGAAAACACTTAGAAAAAAGTACTGACATGAACGGCTGAATAACACATTTTATAAAGCTCAAGTAGAGTAAAAAAAGTGCTATATAAGAACCTGTCCATCTATTTAAGAAAGCCTCACAAAAGAAACTGAAGGTGGCTGCATCAAAAGCCTAACGGAGCAAAATCTCAAGGTAGGAAATGCAGCATGTGGTGATGTCCATGGGTCGTGACTTGGTTCAGATATTTATTTTTTGGCTTAAAATTGAAAAACGAATTCTTATATTTCAAATCATGTTAGTTTGTCCAATTAATTATGATCCTCTGAATGTGGCGGACTGAGTATAAACATGGCTGCAACAAAACTAAAGCTGAAAGTTTGCACTTTATTGCTTGATTTAAAATTACTGTGGTGGTGGAGGTGCAAAGCTACTTTGTCCAACAAATTTATGGACCAAACTGTAAATCACCCACAAGCAGCTAAAGCAGTAAAATGCTGCTTACACACACCGCATCAGTTTTAAATCAAATCAAGTGGCAGAAAATGTGCTTAAATATCTGCACCTCGAACTCTTTTGCCTTTATTAGATAATTTGCAATTGTTTTGTCTTATCTCCACTTTCTTATTGTCAGTGAAAACTTGAATAGTAAAGCTGTTTTTGTAATATAATATAAAAGTAGAAGCTTTCACTGCCTCAGTGGGCCGGTTGCCACTGGTGTCACATCTCCTCCTAAATGCAAATACATAATTCAGAATTTCATTTTTTTCAACATTAACTAAGCAACTCTGGGAGTTTTTGCAAACACATCTGATCTCTCCTCCATCATCTTCGGCAGGTGCAGACTGTGACGTGGATTCGGCCGCCCGCTTTATCGCCACCACCTTCATCTCACTAAACAAAACGCCCAGCAAACTCATCTATCACCACTTCACTACGGCCACCGACACCTCCAACATCCAGATAGTCTTCCAGGTGGTTATGGAGACAATAATCAAAGAGAACCTGGAGGCTGTGTCGCTCCTGTGACTGGCAGCGTCACATTTTAAATACTGAAATATGGAGATCATGTCACGCAAACATGATGCCTGCTCTCCCTAATGTGAGGAGAACCCTGTGAGCTCTGCTGCTCTTCTTCGGTTTCACATGTAGCTTCTGAAAAACTGTTTCAAAGCAGAATGAAGTGGAGGACCACTTGGTTCATACTTTGCTTTGTGTTGGTCCCTGAAATGTTGACTTTTGAAACCTTTAATTGAAAGTAAAGGGCATTAATGTTTTATACTGTAGTTTTATACTGAAGTCAAACTATGAAAAGTGACGCTGATTTTATTTTGAAGACTGGATATAGATACATGTGGCATTTATTTGTGTCCTCCTCTGTGAACGTGGGGCCAGCATGGAGCGTGGGTGAGGGTTTACTGTTTGTTCAGTAACTTCGGTGGAGCAGCATTCACTCACGCATACCATCATGTGTTCCCCGCTCATCCATTACTTTGTCTCTGCTGTGCGTCATGCTTGTGTTTTTTTTAATGAGGCGGTAATCACTTTAAAAACACACCAGAGTGTGTTGACTTGACATCCTGAGCTAAAAACACCCACATTTTAATCCGTGCACAACCCCTCTGTCTTCTGATTCCTACCAGTCACACTGATATGGGGAAACTTATTAGAAT
>NC_031971.2:32094736-32190356 GCF_001858045.2 Oreochromis niloticus | reverse complement strand
TTTCGCAGGAAATGCAAATTTTTCTAGTTATGTGTGCCTATGACAAGAGGCACACATATTACTATTCGTCGGATTTATTATTATTATTATTATTATTATTATTATTATTATTATTCTCCAGTTTCCGCCTGAAATTTGCAGCGAATCTCGCCCCGCAGTTTTGAGACAAGCTTCATATATGTTACCTCATTTTGTGCGGCTGGATCAGGAATGGTGTGCTATGATTTTGGTTTTATAACTATTATAGTTTTTAAATATTATATTTTAGTGAAATTTTCCCGCGCCTCTCTGCCTAACAGTTTTGACAATAGGGTTACATATGTTAGATCATTTGTGCGGCTGGAGCTGGACTAGTATGGTATACACTTTGGTGTTCATGACTTTATAGTTTTTGAAATTTTAGATTTTAGTGCAAATTTAGGCCAATTTCCATAGAAACAGACTTTATTTGTGGTGGCTTGGCTCTCTCTAGTGGTATACCGGGAGTAGTACGGCCGAAATCTGTATGCTTGTTTTTAAACTCAATATCCCATAATGCATAGCACGCCTCTGCCGAGTTCAACAATGGCGGACACCTCTTCGTTGTAAACGTCTTTTATTCGTGTTTCTAGGTCACAAAATGAACTTTAAGATATTTTCAGGCGAGAATGTAGGTGTGTAAACTTCAAATATCTGCTCGTTTTGTCAAAACATCCCATATTATATCTGACGATGTTGCCGGCTAACTAGCTAGCGTGGCTAGCGCCGCTAGCTAGCGCCGCTCGATGTGGAAATAATAACTGAGTGTTTGGTCTTGGCTAACGCGCAGCTACAACAGAGAGCAGCTATCTACCGGTGTGTGTCAGAAAAACATGCGGGAACGAAACATAGGAGGCGGCGAGGGACCGCCGATCGACCGGTGTAGATCGTGGATCAGGCAAACCTAAGGCAGGAGCGTGAGGTGAACTGAATTTCAGGTAAGAAGTTATGAATTGCACAGGAGTTTCTATAGAGCTGTGTGCGCGCTAAGTTACTGACGTTGAACTTTATTTTATTCATAACGGTTAGTCCGTAGAGTTGCCGTACAAACGGAATCGTCCCACATTCAGAGAAAATATTACGATTTATTCTGTCGTTATGAAGCCTCCCCTGTCATTCTCTCGCCTGTTGCAACTTCAATCGTGAAACTGATCAACGATCGGCTTTTCGCTCTTGTTTATCGCGCTAAACAACAGCAGCACGTTTAAGCTTGATCAGCTGTTGTTAGAATTCATTTGATTTTAATTTTGCGGCTGGTCCAAACCAGGAGATGTCCTTACTGAATCATCAGAGCTGAACTGGTGATGGAGAAACAGGTTTACCCTTTACAGGGCTCGCAAAATCGCTAGCCGACGTCCGGGGCTAGCGATTTTTCCAATCGGGCTACCAAAATCCATCTCAGCCCTGCCCGTCGGGCTATCATGGGAGGGAAAGATATGTCAATGCTTTTGCATTCTTTCGCAAATGTAGCTGAGTAATTATGTCATCGGCATCGATGAGCCACTGTCAATATGTGACACATTGAAATCGCGTTTGAATTTGCGCTTGTTTTTTGCTTTCACTTTCACTTTGCGCTAACTGTGTGTAGAGAGCGACAGCACTAATTGGTAAGTCACAGATTAATTGCACACCATTCCTCTGACATCGTCTTATCAATCGTTAGCTTACTATCAAACATGACAAGTGAAATCTCCTGCAGCAAGCTTAAACGTGATAGAGGCTGATTACGCAGAGAATTGCTGATCGTTATGTAAGTATGCATGTAAGAGCAGATGGATTTAAGCAGGTATTTTAGTTCTGCAGAGCCAAACAAGAGAGGTCAGGGTGAAGAAGGGGCAGCCAAAGAAAAGCCAACCACAAAACGGAAAAGTTATGACAAATCAGACTATGAGGGAAAAAGAAAGCGCAGCTTTATGGTTTCATGGACTAAAGAATTTATGTGGCTGGAATACGACGAGCTAAATAACCTCATGTTCTGCCGGGTGTGTTGTGAGTTTCCCTCGATTTCTGAGTCGACAAGCGCCTTTGTTACTGGGACCAGTCATTTTAAGAAAGACCCATCAGAACCCATGACAAATGCAAGAAATGCATTATTGCCCAGTCTGCAATATCTTTCCCAGAACAACACCAATTGCAAAAGCATACTAAAAATAACCAAGCATAACAAGAAGTCCTGAAAATCTGTTTAGAACAGCCTACTATGTTGCAAAGAGTGAACTACCACTGGCAAAATTTAGCAGTCTTTGCAAACTTCAAAAAGCAAATGGCCTAGATCTTGGTTGCACTTGCCTCTTACCTGTGATTTCAGTGGAAATGTCAAAAATAAGGATCTGACACAGACTGATTCCTGTTGTACAGTTCTTACAAGTTCATAGAAATTTGTTCAATTAGAACCAAATATTTGAGTTGATGATTGAAATTGTTGTTGTAATTTGTGTTTTAAATATTTTTAGATTGATGTTTTGTTTCCTTTACAATATTATACTTTAATGTATAATATTGTAAAGGAAACAAAACATCAATCAAAAATTGTCCTCTTTTTTTTTTTATTCGGGCTACTTAAATTTATTACCAAAACTGAAGAGTGCCTCCCGAAGGGCTACCAGGGATTTTGAAATTTTGCGAGCCCTGCTTTAGGTGACATGAATGAGTTGAAGGGAAGTTATGAACTGTTTCTCAGAGACAAATAAACACCCAGCTCCTGTTTTTGTGTAGCTGACAGCTGGTAACTGTGCAGGGGCGGATCTAGCAAAGCTTTTGCCAGGGGCCAGGTAGGGCATTAACAGGGAAAGGGGACACAAAGATATACTTTTCTTTCTTACTCTCGTATAAATATTTAGCTTTTATTAAATAGTTATCTGCATCTCACAACCAAGTTTGTATAATAATACACAAGATTGGCTGTAGACCATTGTTAATCATTTACTGTGTAAAAATAACAAAAACAAAAGTAAATGCAAAAGTGCATAAATATTTATTTTACGTGTTTGATGTGTGTGGCGGGGCGTGGTCTGCAGTGCCGCTGCAGGGGAGGTGGACCCACGGGCGTAAAGTCTGTGCTCTTTCGGCTGTTTTTGGGTGTGTGTCGGGCTGTCAGTTGAAAAGCTACAGCCGGCTGTGTGGGTACACCAAGCATGTGTGAAAAGTGGTCCATAACGTAATGCTTCAAAGAGTGTTCATGCAAACATTGTCGGGTCTGCCGTGGTACAATGGGACTTCTGCTCATGAACCTGTGTGCACAGCATCTGCAAATCGGGGCTGTGCAAAGTCACTTCATCTTTACCCAAAACTGTAAGCTGTCATCTGTGAGGCGCGAGCGGTGTTTGTTTTTACCATAGTTCACGGTGGAGAATGGCTGCTCTTCTGAGTTTTGCTCTCTGTAGCCGTATGAATGTCAAACTACACTGATTCGCAGCGGCATAGGCACACATAAAATTTCTTCTGAAATTTTCGCTTTCTAGTTATGTGTGCCTATGACAAGAGGCACACATATTACTATTCCTCGGATTTATTATTATTATTATTATTATGTGTGCCTATGACAAGAGGCACACATATTACTATTCCTCGGATTTATTATTATTATTATTATGTGTGCCTATGACAAGAGGCACACATATTACTATTCGTCGGATTTATTATGTGTGCCTATGCCAAGAGGCACACATATTACTATTCCTCGGATTTATTATTATTATTATTATTATTATTATTATTATTCTCCAGTTTCCGCCTGAAATTTTGCAGCGAATCTCGCCCCGCAGTTTTGAGACAAGCTTCATATATGTTACCTCATTTGTGCGGCCGGATCTGGAATGGTGTGCTATGACTTTTGGTCTTTATGAATTTTATAGTTTTTAAATATTAATATTTTAGTGAAAATTTTCCCGCGCTCCTCTGCCGAACAGTTTTGACATTAGGGTTACATATGTTAGATCATTTTGTGCGGCTGGAGCTGGACTATTATGTCATGACTTTTGGTGTTCATGACTTTTATAGTTTTTAAATATTAATATTTTAGTGCAAATTTAGGCCAATTCATCTTTTGGCGCCAAATAAACAGACTTCATTTGTGGTGTGTTGGCTCTCTCTAGTGGTATGCCGGGAGTGGTACAGCCTGTCTACCCTTATTTGGATTACCGTAATGATGACAATTTCAACGGTGCGCACAGCGTCGCTGCTTTCAGGAGCCATTGGAATTTTTAAGGTTGCGCAAATCATTCAAAAGTTACGGTAATGCTTGGTGGAAAACTCAATATCCCACAATTCATAGCACGCCTCTACAGAGTGAACAATGGCAGCCACCACTTCGTTTTATATGTCTTTTATTCGTGTTTCTAGGTCACAAAATAAGCTTTTAAGATATTTTCAGGCGAGAATGTAGGTGTGTAAACTTCAAATATCTGCTTGTTTTATCAAGACATCCCATATTTAGCGACAGTGCTCTGACTACGTCGGTCCTGCCTGACAGCTAGCTGGCTACCTAGCTAGCTGCCGCACTTGGCTGCAAATGGATAGCGAGGGGACTCTCTGTAGTTTCACCTCCCCGGTCTCTCGCAAATGCTCGCATAGAATCAGAGTTACAGCTGGATGTGGAAAAATAACTGAGTTGTTTGGTGGTGGAGCTACAACAGAGGGCAGCTACCCACCGGTGTGTGACAGAAAGGATATGCCGCCAACGAGACATATGAGGCCGGGCAGGCGATTGCTAACGCGGTGGTCAATCATGGATCAGGGAAGCGAAGGCAGGAGCGTGAGGTGAACTGAATTTCAGGTAAGAAGTTATGAACTGCACTCTATTTGGGTCAGATATAAACCGAGTTTAGGTGTAGTTTATTTAGCAGCAGTTCTCTTATGTGTTGCTGATAGCCGGCTAGCTAGCTAGCGCCGCTAGCATAGTTAGCTCGCGCCGCTAGCAACCCTTCGTGAAAAAGCACCCAGGCTTGGCTTATATTGAGGCGGGTGAAACTCGTGTCAGCACCCGGTCGCTCTCTATTTGGGTCAGATATAAACCGAGTTTAGGTGTAGTTTCTTTAGCAGCAGTTTTCTTATGTGTTGCTGATAGCCGGCTAGCTAGCTAGCGCCGCTAGCATAGTTAGCTCGCGCCGCTAGCAACCCTTCGTGAAAAGCACCCAGGCTTGGCTTATATTGAGGCGGGTGAAACTCGTGTCAGCACCCGGTCGCTCTCTATTTGGGTCAGATATAAACCGAGTTTAGGTGTAGTTTATTTAGCAGCAGTTCTCTTATGTGTTGCTGATAGCCGGCTAGCTAGCTAGCGCCGCTAGCATAGTTAGCTCGCGCCGCTAGCAACCCTTCGTGAAAAAGCACCCAGGCTTGGCTTATATTGAGGCGGGTGAAACTCGTGTCAGCACCCGGTCGCTCTCTATTTGGGTCAGATATAAACCGAGTTTAGGTGTAATTTATTTTCGTTGACCTTTTACAATCGTAATGCCACGGGAGTTTATATACAGCTGTGTGCGCACTAAGTTACTGACGTTGGACTTATTTTATTCATTAGGGTTAGTTCATAGAGTTGCCGTGCCGTACAAACGGAATCGTCCCACATTCAGAGAAAACATTATGATTTATTCTGTCGTTACGAAGCCTCCCCTGTCATTCTCTCGCGTGTTGAAACGTCAACCATGAAACTGATCAATGATCGGCTGTTCGCTCTTATTTATCGCGCTAAACAACAGCAGCACGTTTAAGCTTGATCAGCTGTTGTTAGAATTCTTTTGATTTTAATTTCTAGTATCAGCTGATGTTTGCTGGAGCATGAAGATGAATCAGGAGATGTCCTTACTGAATCATCAGAGCTGAACTGGTGATGGAGAAACAGGTTTACACTTTAGGTGACATGAATGAGTTGAAGGGAAGTTATGAGTTGTTTCTGAGAGACAAAGACCAAGCTCCTTTTTTGTGTAGCTGACAGCTGTAACTGTGCAGGGGCGGATCTAGCAAAGCTTTTAGGGGGGGGGGGGAGCTAGGGCATTAACAGAGAAAGGTGGACACAAAGATATACTTTTCTTTCTTACTCTCATATAAAATATTTAGCTTTTATTAAATAGTTATCTGAATCTCACAACCAAAGTTTGTATAATAATACACAGGATTGCCTGTAGACCATTGTTCATAATTCAGAACACTGTGTAAAATAACAAAAACAAAAGTGAATGCATGTGTGAAAAGTGGTCTATAATGTAATGCTTCAAAGCGTGTTCATGCAAACATTGTCGGGTCTGCCGTGGTACAATGGGACTTCTGCTCATGAACCTGTGTGCACAGCGTCTGCAAATCGGCGCTGTACAAAGTAACTTCATCTTTACACAAAACTGTAAGCTGTCATCTGTGAAGCGTGAGCGGTGTTTGTTTTTACCATAGTTCATGGTGGAGAATGGCTGCTCTTCTGAGTTTTGCTCTCTGTAGCCGTATGAATGGCAAACTACAGTGATTAGCAGCGGCATAGGCACACATAAAATTTCTTCTGAAATTTTCGCTTTCTAGTTATTATTATTCTTCAGTTTCCGCCTGAAATTTTGCAGCGAAACTCGCCCCGCAGTTTTGAGACAAGCTTCATATATGTTACCTCATTTTGTGCGGCTGGATCAGGAATGGTGTGCTATGACTTTTGGTGTTTATAACTATTATAGTTTTTTAAATATTAATATTTTAGTGAAATTTTCCCGCGCTTCTCTGCGAAACAGTTTTGAAATAGGGTTACATATGTTACATCATTTTGTGCGGCTGGAGCTGGACCAGTATGGTATACACTTTTGGTGTTTATGACTTTTATAGTTTTTGAAATATTTAGATTTTAGTGCAAATTTAGGCCAATTTCCATAGAAACAGACTTTATTTGTGGTGGGTTGGCTCTCTCTAGTGGTATACCGGGAGTAGTACGGCTGAAAATCTGTATGCTTGTTACAAACTCCATATCCCATAATTCATAGCACCCCTCTGCCGAGTTAAACAATGGCGGACACCACTTCGTTTTATATGTCTTTTATTCGTGTTTCTAGGTCACAAAATACACTTTTAAGATATTTTCAGGCGAGAATGTAGGTGTGTAAACTTCAAATATCTGCTCGTTTTATCAAGACATCCCATATTAGCGACAATTCTCTTAAGTGTTGCTGATAGCCGGCTAGCTAGCTAAGCCGCTAGCTTAGCTAGCTAGCGCCCCTTCGTGAAAACCACCCAGGCTTGGCTGATAGTGAGGTGGCTAAAATTTGTTTAATCGCCCGATCGCTCGGCAAGGGTCTGTGTCTTAGCTGGACTTATTTTTCGTTTATATGGGCCGATGATGCTGGTCGATGTGGAAAAATAACTGAGTTGTTTGGTGGTGGAGCTACAACAGAGGGCAGCTATCCACCGGTGTGTGACAGAAAGGACATGCCGCGAACGAGACATACAGGCGGTGAGGCTACCGCCGATCGTCCGGTGTTTGCTAACGCGGAGGTCAATCGTGGATCAGGGAAAGCGAAGGCAGGAGCGTGAGGTGAACTGAATTTCAGGTAAGAAGTTATGACCTGCACTCTATTTGGGTCAGATATAAACCGAGTTTAGGTGTAGTTTATTTAGCAACAGTTCTCTTACGTGTTGCTGATAGCCGGCTGGCTAGCTAGCTAGCGCCGCTAGCTTAGCTAGCTAGCGCGGCTAGCGACCCTTCGTGAAAAACCACCCAGGCTTGGCTGATAGTGAGGTGGCTAAAATTTGTTTAATCGCCCGATCGTTCGGCAAGGGTCTGTGTCTTAGCTGGACTTATTTTTCGTTTATATGGGCCGATGATGCTGGTCGATGTGGAAAAAATAACTGAGTTGTTTGGTGGTGGAGCTACAACAGAGGGCAGCTATCCACCGGTGTGTGACAGAAAGGACATGCCGCGAACGAGACATACAAGGCGGTGAGGCTACCGCCGATCGTCCGGTGTTTGCTAACGCGGAGGTCAATCGTGGATCAGGGAAAGCGAAGGCAGGAGCGTGAGGTGAACTGAAGTTCACCTCACGCGATGGATGAAGTTTCATCCATCGCCTGTTGAAACTTCAGTCATGAAACTGATCAATGATCGGCGTTTCTCTCTTGTTTGTTTATCGCGCAAAACAACAGCAGCACGTTTAAGCTTGATCAGCTGTTGTTAGAATTCATTTGCTTTTAATTTCTGGTATCAGCTGATGTTTGCTGGAGCCACAGCTGTAAAAACGGCAGATGTCCTTACTGAATCATCAGAGCTGAACTGGTGATGGAGAAACAGGTTTACTCTTTAGGTGACATGAATAAGTTGAAGGGAAGTTATGAACTATTTTTGAGAGACAAATACAGGTGTAGAGTGCAGAATTATTAGGCAAGTTGTATTTTTGAGGAATAATTTTATTATTGAACAACAACCATGTTCTCAATGAACCCAAAAAACTCATTAATATCAAAGCTGAAAGTTTTTGGAAGTAGTTTTTAGTTTTAGCTATTTTAGGGGGATATCTGTGTGTGCAGGTGACTATTACTGTGCATAATTATTAGGCAACTTAACAAAAAACAAATATATACCCATTTCAATTATTTATTTTTACCAGTGAAACCAATATAACATCTCCACATTCACAAATATACATTTCTGACATTCAAAAACAAAACAAAACAAATCAGCGACCAATATAGCCACCTTTCTTTGCAAGGACACTCAAAAGCCTGCCATCCATGGATCCTGTCAGTGTTTTGATCTGTTCACCATCAACATTGCATGCAGCAGCAACCACAGCCTCCCAGACACTGTTCAGAGAGGTGTACTGTTTTCCCTCCTTGTAAATCTCACATTTGATGATGGACCACAGGTTCTCAATGGGGTTCAGATCAGGTGAACAAGGAGGCCATGTCATTAGTTTTTCTTCTTTTATACCCTTTCTTGCCAGCCACGCTGTGGAGTACTTGGACGTGTGTGATGGAGCATTGTCCTCCATGAAAATCATGTTTTTCTTGAAGGATGCAGACTTCTTCCTGTACCACTGCTTGAAGAAGGTGTCTTCCAGAAACTGGCAGTAGGACTGGGAGTTGAGCTTGACTCCATCCTCAACCCGAAAAGGCCCCACAAGCTCATCTTTGATGATACCAGCCCAAACCAGTACTCCACCTCCAACTTGCTGGCGTCTGAGTCGGACTGGAGCTCTCTGCCCTTTACCAATCCAGCCACGGGCCCATCCATCTGGCCCATCAAGACTCACTCTCATTTCATCAGTCCATAAACCTTAGAAAAATCAGTCTTGAGAGATTTCTTGGCCCAGTCTTGACGTTTCAGCTTGTGTGTCTTGTTCAGTGGTGGTGGTCTTTCAGCCTTTCTTACCTTGGCCATGTCTCTGAGTATTGCACACCTTGTGCTTTTGGGCACTCCAGTGATGTTGCAGCTCTGAAATATGGCCAAACTGGTGGCAAGTGGCATCTTGGCAGCTGCACGCTTGACTTTTCTCAGTTCATGGGCAGTTATTTTGCGCCTTGGTTTTTCCACATGCTTCTTGCGACCCTGTTGACTATTTTGAATGAAACGCTTGATTGTTCGATGATCACGCTTCAGAAGCTTTGCAATTTTAAGACTGCTGCATCCCTCTGCAAGATATCTCACTATTTTTGACTTTTCTGAGCCTGTCAAGTCCTTCTTTTGACCCATTTTGCCAAAGGAAAGGAAGTTGCCTAATAATTATGCACACCTGATATAGGGTGTTGATGTCATTAGACCACACCCCTTCTCATTACAGAGATGCACATGACCTAATATGCTTAATTGGTAGTAGGCTTTCGAGCCTATACAGCTTGGAGTAAGACAACATGCATGAAGAGGATGATGTGGACAAAATACTCATTTGCCTAATAATTCTGCACTCCCTGTAAACACCAAGCTCCTTTTTTTGTGTAGCTGACAGCTGGTAACTGTGCAGGGGCGGATCTAGCAAAGCTTTTGCCAGGGGGCCAGGTAGGGCATTAACAGAGAAAGGTGGACATAAAGATATACTTTTCTTTCTTACTCTCATATAAAATATTTAGCTTTTATTAAACACTTATCTGAATCTTACAACCAAAGTTTGTATAATAATACACAAGATTGGCTGTAGACCATTGTTCATCATTTAGAACATTGTGTAAAAATAACAAAAAACAAAAAGTGAATGCGAAAGTGCATAAATATTTATTTTATGTGTTTGATGTGTGTGTCGGGGCGTGGTCTGCAGTGCCGCTGCAGGGGAGGTGGACCCACGGGTGTAAAGTCTGTGCTCTCTTGGCTGTTTTTTGGGTGTGTGTGGGGCTATGAGTTGAAAGCTACAGCTGCCTGTGTGGGTACACCAACCATGTGTGAAAAGTGGTCCATAACGTAATGCTTCAAGCATGTTCATGCAAACATTGTCGGGGTCTGCCGTGATACAATGGGACTTCTGCTCATGAACCTCTGTGCACAGCGTCTGCAAATCGGGGCTGTACAAAGTCACCGCATCTTTACCCAAAACTGTAAGCTGTCATCTGTGAGGCGCGAGCGGTGTTTGTTTTTATCATAATTCATGGTGGAGAATGGCTGCTCTGCTGAGTTTTGCTCTCTGTAGCTTACACTGATTAGCAGCGGCATAGGCACACATAAAATTTCTTCTGAAATTTTCGCTTTCTAGTTATTATTATTATTATTATTATTATTCTCCAGTTTCCGCCTGAAATTTTGCAGCGAATCTCGCCTCGCAGTTTTGAGACAAGCTTCATATATGTTACCTCATTTTGTGCGGCCGGATCTGGAATGGTGTGCTATGACTTTTGGTGTTTATGATTTTATAGTTTTTTAAATATTAATATTTTAGTGAAATTTTCCCGCGCTCCTCTGCCAAACAGTTTTGACATTAGGGTTACATATGTTAGATCATTTTGTGCGGCTGGAGCTGGACTATTATTTTATGACTTTTGGTGTTTATAACTTTTATAGTTTTTTAATATTAATATTTTAGTGCAAATTTAGGCCAATTCATCTTTTGGCGCCAAATAAACAGACTTCATTTGTGGTGTGTTGGCTCTCTCTAGTGGTATGCCGGAGTGGTACAGCCTGTGTACCCTTATTTGGATTACCGTAATGATGACAATTTCAACGGTGCGCACAGCGTCGCTGCTTTCAGGAGCCTTGGAATTTTTAAGGTTGCGCAAATCATTCAAAGTTACGGTAATGCTTGGTGGAAACTCAATATCCCACAATTCATAGCACGCCTCTACAGAGTGAACAATGGCGGCCACCACTTCGTTTATATGTCTTTTATTCGTGTTTCTAGGTCACAAAATAAGCTTTTAAGATATTTTCAGGCGAGAATGTAGGTGTGTAAACTTCAATATCTGCTTGTTTTATCAAGACATCCCATATTTAGCGACAGTGCTCTGACTACGTCGGTCCTGCCTGACAGCTAGCCGGCTACCTAGCTGGCTACCTAGCTAGCTGCCGCACTTGGCTGCAAATGGATAGCGAGGGACTCTCTCTGTCGTTTCACCTCCCTGGTCTCTCGCAAATGCTCGCATAGAATCGGAGTTACAGCTGGATGTGGAAAAAATAACTGAGTTGTATGGTGGTGGAGCTACAACAGAGGGCAGCTACCCACCGGTGTGTGACAGAAAGGACATGCCGCCAACGAGACATATGAGGCCGGGCAGGCGATTGCTAACGCGGTGGTCAATCATGGATCAGGGAAGCGAAGGCAGGAGCGTGAGGTGAACTGAATTTCAGGTAAGAAGTTATGAACTGCACTCTATTTGGGTCAGATATAAACCGAGTTTAGGTGTAGTTTATTTAGCAGCAGTTCTCTTATGTGTTGCTGATAGCCGGCTAGCTAGCTAGCGCCGCTAGCATAGTTAGCTCGCGCCGCTAGCACCCTTCGTGAAAAAGCACCCAGGCTTGGCTTATATTGAGGCGGGTGAAACTCGTGTCAGCACCCGGTCGCTCTCTATTTGGGTCAGATATAAACGAGTTTAGGTGTAGTTTATTTAGCAGCAGTTCTCTTATGTGTTGCTGATAGCCGGCTAGCTAGCTAGCGCCGCTAGCATAGTTAGCTCGCGCCGCTAGCAACCCTTCGTGAAAAGCACCCAGGCTTGGCTATATTGAGGCGGGTGAAACTCGTGTCAGCACCCGGTCGCTCTTTATTTGGTCAGATATAAACCGAGTTTAGGTGTAATTTATTTCGTTGACCTTTTACATCGTATGCCACGGGAGTTTATATACAGCTGTGTGCGTACTAAGTTACTGACGTTGGACTTTATTTTATTCATTAGGGTTAGTTCATAGAGTTGCCGTGCCGTACAACGGAATCGTCCCACATTCAGAGAAAACATTATGATTATTCTGTCGTTACGAAGCCTCCCCTGTCATTCTCTCGCGTGTTGAAACGTCAATCATGAACTGATCAATGATCGGCTGTTCGCTCTTATTTATCGCGCTAACAACAGCAGCACGTTAAGCTTGATCAGCTGTTGTTAGAATAACAACCATCTTTTGATTTTAATTTCTAGTATCAGCTGATGTTTGCTGGAGCATGAAGATGAAATCAGGAGATGTCCTTACTGAATCATCAGAGCTGAACTGGTGATGGAGAAACAGGTTTACACTTTAGGTGACATGAATGAGTTGAAGGGAAGTTATGAGTTGTTTCTGAGAGACAAAGACCAAGCTCCTTTTTGTGTAGCTGACAGCTGGTAACTGTGCAGGGCGGATCTAGCAAAGCTTTTAGGGGGGGGGGAGCTAGGGCATTAACAGAGAAGGTGGACATAAAGATATACTTTCTTTCTTACTCTCATATAAAATATTTAGCTTTTATTAATGCTTATCCGAATCTTACAACCAAGTTTGTATAATATACACAAGGTTGGCTGTAGACCATTGTTCATCATTCAGAACACTGTGTAAAATAACAAAAACAAAAGTGAATGCAAAAGTGCATATATTTATTTATGTGTTTGATGTGTGTGTCGGGGCGTGGTCTGCAGTGCCGCTGCAGGGGAGGTGGACCCACGGGTGTAAAGTCTGTGCTCTCTTGGCTGTTTTTTGGGTGTGTGTTGGGCTATGAGTTGAAAAGCTACAGCTGCCTGTGTGGGTACACCAACCATGTGTGAAAAGTGGTCCATAACATAATGCTTCAAAGCGTGTTCATGCAAACATTGTTGGGTCTGCCGTGGTACAATGGGACTTCTGCTCATGAACCTGTGTGCACAGCGTCTGCAAATCGGGGCTGTACAAAGTCACTTCATCTTTACCCAAAACTGTAAGCTGTCATCTGTGAGGCGCGAGCGGTGTTGTTTTATCATAATTCATGGTGGAGAATGGCTGCTCTGCTGAGTTTTGCTCTCTGTAGCTGTATGAATGGCAAACTACACTGATTACCAGCGGCATAGGCACACATAAAATTTCTTCTGAATTTTCCCTTTCTAGTTATTATTATTATTCTCCAGTTTCCGCCTGAAATTTTGCAGCGAATCTCGCCTCGCAGTTTTGAGACAAGCTTCATATATGTTACCTCATTTAGTGCGGCCGGATCTGGAATGGTGTGCTATGACTTTTGGTGTTTATGAATTTATAGTTTTTAAATATTAATATTTTAGTGAAATTTTCCCGCGCTCCTCTGCCAAACAGTTTTGACATTAGGATTACATATGTTAGATCATTTTGTGCGGCTGGAGCTGGGCTAGTATGGTGTGACTTTTGGTGTTTATAACTTTTATAGTTTTTGAAATATTTAGATTTTAGTGCAAATTTAGGCCAATTCATCTTTGGCGCCAAATAAACAGACTTCATTGTGGTGTCTTGGCTCTCTCTAGTGTATACCGGGAGTAGTACAGCCGAAAAGATTTATCCTTGTGTTGAAAACTCCATATCCCACAATTCATAGCACGCCTCTACAGAGTGAACAATGGCGGCCACCACTTCGTTTTATATGTCTTTTATTCGTGTTTCTAGGTCACAAATAAGCTTTTAAGATATTTTCAGGCGAGAATCTAGGTGTGTAAACTTCAAATATCTGCTTGTTTTATCAGACATCCCATATTTAGCGACAGTGCTCTGACTACGTCGGTCCTGCCTGACAGCTAGCCGGCTACCTAGCTAGCTGCCGCACTTGGCTGCAAATGGATAGCGAGGGGACTCTCTCTGTAGTTTCACCTCCCCGGTCTCTCGCAAATGCTCGCATAGAATCGGAGTTACAGCTGGATGTGGAAAAAATAACTGATTGTTTGGTGGTGCTATAACGCGGAGCTACAACAGTGGGCAGCTATCCACCGGTGTATGACAGAAAGGATATGCCGCGAATGAGACATACGAGGCAGGCGACTGGTGCTCATGAACCTTTGCTAACGCGGAGGTCAATCGTGGATCAGGGAAAGCGAAGGCAGGAGCGTGAGGTGAACTGAATTTCAGGTAAGAAGTTATGACCTGCACTCTATTTGGGTCAGATATAAACCGAGTTTAGGTGTAGTTTATTTAGCAACAGTTCTCTTACGTGTTGCTGATAGCCAGCCGGCTGGCTAGCTAGCTAGCGCCGCTAGCTTAGCTAGCTAGCGCGGCTAGCGACCCTTCGTGAAAACCACCCAGGCTTGGCTGATAGTGAGGTGGCTAAAATGTGTTAATCGCCCGATCGCTCGGCAAGGGTCTGTGTCTTAGCTGGACTTATTTTCGTTTATATGGGCCGATGATGCTGGTCGATGTGGAAAAAATAACTGAGTTGTTTGGTGTGGAGCTACAACAGAGGGCAGCTATCCACCGGTGTGTGACAGAAAGGACATGCCGCCAACGAGACATACGAGGCCGGGCAGGCGATTGCTAACGCGGTGGTCAATCATGGATCAGGGAAAGCGAAGGCAGGAGCGTGAGGTGAACTGAATTTCAGGTAAGAAGTTTGAACTGCACTCTATTTCGGTCAGATATAAACCGAGTTTAGGTGTAGTTTATTTCGTTGTGCTGACTTTTTCAATCACGTACAATAACTCGTACTGCGTTCTAGCTAGCACGACGGAGTTCTATACAGCTGTGTGCGCATGTTGAACTTTATGACAGCCTCCCCTGTCGAAACTTCAGTCATGAAACTGATCAATGATCGGCGTTTCTCTCTTGTTGTTTATCGCGCAAAACAACAGCAGCACGTTTAAGCTTGATCAGCTGTTGTTAGAATTCATTTGCTTTTAATTCTGGTATCAGCTGATGTTTGCTGGAGCTACAGCTGTAAAAACGGCAGATGTCCTTACTGAATCATCAGAGCTGAACTGGTGATGGAGAAACAGGTTTACTCTTTAGGTGACATGAATACGTTGAAGGGAAGTTATGAACTATTTTTGACAGACAAATACAGGGAGTGCAGAATTATTAGGCAAGTTGTATTTTTGAGGAATAATTTTATTATTGAACAACAACCATGTTCTAAATGAACCCAAAAAACTCATTAATATCAAAGCTGAAAGTTTTTGGAAGTAGTTTTTAGTTTAGCTATTTAGGGGGATATCTGTGTGTGCAGGTGACTATTACTGTGCATAATTATTAGGCAACTTAACAAAAAACAAATATATACCCATTTCAATTATTTATTTTTACCAGTGAAACCAATATAACATCTCCACATTCACAAATATACATTTCTGACATTCAAAAACAAAACCAAAGCAAATCAGCGACCAATATAGCCACCTTTCTTTGCAAGGACACTCAAAAGCCTGCCATCCATGGATTCTGTCAGTGTTTTGATCTGTTCACCATCAACATTGCATGCAGCAGCAACCACAGCCTCCCAGACACTGTTCAGAGAGGTGTATTGTTTTCCCTCCTTGTAAATCTCACATTTGATGATGGACCACAGGTTCTCAATGGGTTCAGATCAGGTGAACAAGGAGGCCATGTCATTAGTTTTTCTTCTTTTATACCCTTTCTTGCCAGCCACGCTGTGGAGTACTTGGACGCGTGTGATGGAGCATTGTCCTGCATGAAAATCATGTTTTTCTTGAAGGATGCAGACTTCTTCCTGTACCACTGCTTGAAGAAGGTGTCTTCCAGAAACTGGCAGTAGCACTGTGAGTTGAGCTTGACTCCATCCTCAACCCGAAAAGGCCCCACAAGCTCATCTTTGATGATACCAGCCCAAACCAGTACTCCACCTCCACCTTGCTGGCATCTGAGTGGGACTGGAGCTCTCTGCCCTTTACCAATCCAGCCACGGGCCCATCCATCTGGCCCATCAAGACTCACTCTCATTTCATCAGTCCATAAAACCTTAGAAAACTCAGTCTTGAGATATTTCTTGGCCCAGTCTTGACGTTTCAGCTTGTGTGTCTTGTTCAGTGGTGGTCGTCTTTCAGCCTTTCTTACCTTGGCCATGTCTCTGAGTATTGCACACCTTGTGCTTTTGGGCACTCCAGTGATGTTGCAGCTCTGAAATATGGCCAAACTGGTGGCAAGTGGCATCTTGGCAGCTGCACGCTTGACTTTTCTCAGTTCATGGGCAGTTATTTTGCGCCTTGGTTTTTCCACACGCTTCTTGCGACCCTGTTGACTATTTTGAATGAAACGCTTGATTGTTCGATGATCACGCTTCAGAAGCTTTGCAATTTTAAGACTGCTGCATCCCTCTGCAAGATATCTCACTATTTTTGACTTTTCTGAGCCTGTCAAGTCCTTCTTTTGACCCATTTTGCCAAAGGAAAGGAAGTTGCCTAATAATTATGCACACCTGATATAGGGTGTTGATGTCATTAGACCACACCCCTTCTCATTACAGAGATGCACATCACCTAATATGCTTAATTGGTAGTAGGCTTTCGAGCCTATACAGCTTGGAGTAAGACAACATGCATGAAGAGGATGATGTGGACAAAATACTCATTTGCCTAATAATTCTGCACTCCCTGTAAACACCAAGCTCCTTTTTTTGTGTAGCTGACAGCTGGTAACTGTGCAGGGGCGGATCTAGCAAAGCTTTTGCCAGGGGGCCAGGTAGGGCATTAACAGAGAAAGGTGGACATAAAGATATACTTTTCTTTCTTACTCTCATATAAAATATTTAGCTTTTATTAAATGCTTATCCGAATCTTACAACCAAAGTTTGTATAATAATACACAAGGTTGGCTGTAGACCATTGTTCATCATTCAGAACACTGTGTAAAAATAACAAAAAACAAAAAGTGAATGCAAAAGTGCATATATATATTTATTTTATGTGTTTGATGTGTGTGTCGGGGCGTGGTCTGCAGTGCCGCTGCAGGGGAGGTGGACCCACGGGTGTAAAGTCTGTGCTCTCTTGGCTGTTTTTTGGGTGTGTGTTGGGCTATGAGTTGAAAAGCTACAGCTGCCTGTGTGGGTACACCAACCATGTGTGAAAAGTGGTCCATAACATAATGCTTCAAAGCGTGTTCATGCAAACATTGTTGGGTCTGCCGTGGTACAATGGGACTTCTGCTCATGAACCTGTGTGCACAGCGTCTGCAAATCGGGGCTGTACAAAGTCACTTCATCTTTACCCAAAACTGTAAGCTGTCATCTGTGAGGCGCGAGCGGTGTTTGTTTTTATCATAATTCATGGTGGAGAATGGCTGCTCTGCTGAGTTTTGCTCTCTGTAGCTGTATGAATGGCAAACTACACTGATTACCAGCGGCATAGGCACACATAAAATTTCTTCTGAAATTTTCCCTTTCTAGTTGATTATATTGTCTCACTGTGTCTCTGTTTTACTTTGGCAGCCTTCTATTTGGGAAATTTTCCCCTGACATTTCTTGGTCCTTCGAAGCCGGATGAGACAGCCTTTTTAAAGCAGCTCTCACAGAAGGCGCCTCACCAGGTCCCGTCGGTGCGAGAAGCCCACGTTGAAGTCTGCCGGCAGCTCACATACTAGGTGTGTGATAAAACCCAAGAGCGTGAATTCGGGTCTTGGTCAACGTTTTACAAGCGGTCCGCACCGTCGGGGGCTGATCAGGTGCATCTGAAGAAACCAGCGCCAAGGTAAGACAGACTACTTTGAGATAATAAAGGTTTGCGCAAAAACGAAAACGAAACTTAAAAGAAATAGACTCGTCCAAGAGAGACTGGAAGCATTAAGCTCGTCTTGAGGACTGGTAGTCAGCTCGCCCGCAGAGGGTTGGAAGCAGTAAAATAAAGATTGAGCTCGTCATAAGTGATTGGTAGCTCCCCGAAAGGGTAAAATAGGCCTAGCTCGCCCACAGTGGCTGGAAGCACTACGCTCGCCTTAAGAGGCTGGTAGCGTGAACGCGCGTTAAAACTGTCTGTCTTTATTGTCTATTTTTTGGTGGAATAAGTTGATTTTTACAGCACAATAAGGAGGCTGAACTATTCCACTGATTTGTTTACTGTTGGTCGCTGAAGTACTGGTGAACTGAGAGGAAGGTCGTGTTTTATCACATAAAGGTGACACCGCTTTCAAGAATAGCTTGAAAGTAGAAGGGCGTGTCAGCCACCTCTCTCTGTTCTCGTGCCAGTGAAAGCGCCGCAGGTGTGTGTGTATTACTAAGCGCTAAATACATAAAGAAGTAAATAAAATAAGTAGAAATAAACATATAAAACAAATAAGAAAATGGGAAATAAAGCAACAAAACTCAGTGGCTAGAAAAGAAATGTCCAGGCGCCGGACAAATTAGTGCATCTAGATGGAGAAATCCAAAGAAAACCTAAATGTCCCACGTGGGAGGGAAAATGCATTAACTAAATTAAAAGAAACCCTCCAAGCAGAAATAAATACTGAAAAGGAAGCTAAAAAGAAATCAAAGCATACACAAGAGTTGTAATATTTTAAAGCATGGAAAGAGGAATGAAGTGGAATAAACAAAAGGTTAAATTAAGGTTAACTTAAATTAAAGCAATGAAACAAAATTGGGAAGACAACCAAGCTGAATGAATAGGATGCGTGAAACCAGATAATTCACACAAAATATATCAAATAAAAAAGAGAGATGCATAAGGCATATTAAGGCTGTGTCATTGTTCAGCCAAGGGAAATGTCTCCAGCTTGGGAAGGTGTGAAGCTGCAGGTTCACACAGACCCGTGATGGATACATAATAAAATATAAACTAATATACTATTGTATATTAGTAGTAAAGTAGTGTATTGTGATATACTATTGCTGTTATAAAAAAGGAAAAACAATACAACGATAACATTAATAATGACATACTATTAATAGGAAGAGGCACCTCAGTCAGTTATGATGCGAGGTGGAAGATTGTTAAAAGTAGTCTGATTCAAGCTTAGGGTTTGCTCAAACTCAGTACAATGATATAGGAGATGAAGAAAATAAGGAAATAACTACACTAATCAGGTGCATAGAGACACTTGACCTGCTTGTAAACCTGTCATCTTAGATGAGACTTTGTTAAGGTGAAGAGCAAACCTATACTAACAACTAATGAGCCAAACCCTGTATACAACAGCTAAAGCTACAGGTTTGAGAAGCTGAATAAAATGAATTAAATATGTGGACACTACCAAGCTGATGAGCAAGTTACACATTTTTTTATTTTTATTTGTTTTTTAGAGCAGAAGCTGCATATTAAAGGTCACACATGCAGCTGTCTGTGAGCTCAGTTTTTTTTCCTCACACTTCTGCTCTGTTTCTGGCAGCAGCTTTTTCTTTTTCTTTTGTGTCCTTAATGATGATAAGTCCAGAGCCAGCTGAGAGCTGGGTTATCTGTTTTGTTTTATGTGACAAGGCTGAGAAATTAAAACTTAGTTTCTTGTTTTGAAAAAAAGAAAAAAAAAAAGAGAGGTTTTGTGTTTCTCAGCCAAGAACAACTACAATTTCATTTTCTGTTTGAGACAGGATAATAATAATAATAATAATGATAATAATAATAAAACAAAGAGTGATGTTTTGTTTAAGTGTTGAAGCAGGCTAATACTGCAACATATCGTCTAGTGCATGATCTGCGAGCAATATATGAAATCATCTTATTTATCTTTAAATAAACTCCAATTATGGAGACCTGAAGTCACATGCTTAGGGCACACCCTCAGGTGAAGGCAGAAAGCTACTAAAACAAAGAAAAGAAGCTATACAGAATGCGCCACAGCCACAAAACTAAGTATTCACATTCTTTCTGACTCTTTGTGAGCCTGAGTTATGACCTTGGCTCCCTGTTTTTCTGCTTCCACCAAGGGTGGGGGTGACACTCCCGTGGCATGTGCTCTGTTCTCTTTACTATCACAAAGAAAGAAAAAAAAGAGAGAGGCCCCTACTCTCTGAATACAATATTCTCTTCATAACTCGGCAGTATGAAATGTCATGAAACAGTGTAACTCACTCACAGTAAATCAGCAGTATAGGATAATACAAACCTATCTAATAAATCTAATGATTTTCACATTCTTTTAACTCAGAAGTATGATGCAAATTAAAACTACATACTGATTACACAAGAAGTATGATGTGGCCTACAGCAGTATCATGATTCACTCATTTTGATTACAGGTATAATGTAATATATGACAGCATAATAATCTCACAACTGCTACAAGCACATTTGCCTTTCTTAACACACGCGAGTGAAAGGCAACTGTTAAGAAAATGCCCTTTGGGTGAGACAGGCCCAGAGGCCCTGCATGCAAGCGTACTAACACACATACATGCAATGAAGAGCAGCTTACACTAGAGCACACACTATATGTGCGCCTCTATATCTCACATTGGTGTTAAAACAGGAAAAACTTAATAGTTTTGTTATCAACTGCTGAATTTACCCACTACTGACATTTAACTCTCCAGCTTGCAGGACAATAGGTGAAACGTTTGTGAAAACAGAGAAGGAAAAATAAAGACACAGAGAGAGTCTGGTATGACCAAGCAGTGACCAGACAATAAATTTAGTTGGTAATACAATAAATTGTGAGATGCTTTCTGCTTGATTGATGCAACACAAGTAATTTACATGGGAGGAAACTCCTCATGTGATGCGACATTTAGCAATTTGCAAGTGTGCAGCACATCAGAAGAATGACTATGAAATTACAAAGGGAAACAATTTTACTGACAAAGGATGAACAAAAAGCAGCTCCCACAGCTGAGCAAAAGAAATGGCTGAAATGCGGAGCGCAACTAAGAGATGACTTGTGAAGGAAAACCAATACTTCCAAAAATCTCTACACAAAACAGCAGCCTTAGTGACACATGGAGTTACTCTCCATGCGTCAACAGGAGGGATAGGAGATATAATCTCCAAAACACTTTTACACTCTAAATTTCAAAACTTCAGCAAAAGAATTTGTCAGAACATGCATGATTTGCCAAAAACACAATGTATAAGGGAATCTTAGACCAAAGAGAGGTCATTTTCCCACACCACCTCATCCTTTCCACACAATCCACATGGATTTTATTGAACTAAATGAATGCCAAGGCTCAAAATACGCTCTAGTGATCATAGACGTATTCTCAAAATGGCCAGAAATCTATCCAGTAAAGAAAGCAGATGCCATTTCAGTAGCAAAATGCTTATGTAACCATTTTATTCCAACATATGGCATCCCCACTCTGATAAGATCAGATAATGGGACACACTTTGTCAATGAGGTAATCAGCAAAGTCTCTGAAGCACTAGGATTCAGCATCAAATATCACTGTGCTTATCATCCTCAAAGTGCCGGCCTAGTAGAAAGGACAAACGGCACAATAAAACAGAGGCTTAGAAAATGTATGGAAGAAACAGGAAGGCCGTGGCCAGAGTGCATAGGCCTAGTAAAAATGTGGATGAGATTAACACAAGGTTCACAAAAACTTACACCTTTTGAAATCATTCATGGCAGACCATTTCCACTGCCAATCACAAGTGAACCTTTAGATAAATCAATCAGAGAAACTACACTAGCAGAATGGATGTCGAAGCTACTAGAAAACAAAGATATTGTTTTGAACAATAAACTGCCTTCTGAATCTTCTCCAGTATCTTGCAGGTTGAAGCCAGGTGACTGGGTCCTGATCCGAGTTCTCCACAGAAAGAATTGGAGCTCGCCCCGTTGGGAAGGACCCTACCAAGTGCTCGTCACCACGCCAACCGCCTGTAAGATAGCAGAAAGACCATCTTGGATTCACCAAAGCCACTGCAAGAAAGTGAGTGACAGCCCAGACCCCTAGGCGCCGGCACCCCTACCCTCAGGTGATCTGACTGGTGAAGGGAGGGCTGATCGGGTATATCCCGCCCTCTGCTTCTTGCCAGTAGTCTACTCACCTGAGGACCTAGGTGTGTTTGGTCGCCATGAAGACTCCTGTTGTCCTCGTGGCTGTCCTCCTACTCTCAGCAGGACTCCTCATGTTTCTAGAGGATGGTACAGAAAACGAACAGCACCATCTACGGACGAGATGGACGCATGACAATTCACACCTCCGTGACATGACACAAGACCACATTCACCCATGGATGAATAACGCATGGTACCGCTACGTACATGACAGGACTAAGGGAGAGCCTAATAACACTGCATGTTACGTCTGCTCCCACATGCCATGCACTTCAACACATCCCACTTTTTATGGAAACTACATGAATAAAACACAAGCCAAGTGCGCTGCCAGCTTCACGGGCATTGGCTATCAACATAAGAAAATCATCATTGATGAGACAAGCTCTGTCATCTATGCGCTTAACCTTCTTTAGTATGTTTCAGGGACCACCCCAATACGAGGTAATCACCGTCGAAAATGCTGGACTTGACAACGGAACGTGTGACCAGCTCTTCTGGATCAACTTCAACGTGACGAATCGGAACACGTCCGTTCACTTCCCAGTGTTCTTGGACCAAACCCCAGAGAAGAACCACTCCATGTGCTACCGACAAGACGACGGTAACAGACCCCTAGGCGACACCACCAACTGTAACCAAACCACAGCCAACGGAGAGGGCGCACCTGTAAACACGTCTGCGCCCAGCAACGGCACCTACTGGGTGCAGGGAATGGCCTGGCTGTGTGGACAACGTGCCTACTTCATACTGCCACCCGGATGGACGGGCACCTGTGCCCCAATCTTCATTTCAGACCACACCTTCAGGATGTCAGCTGTAAATATCTACTACTACAAGATGACGACGAGACGTCTCCACAGTACAACCACATGACCCCATCTATGGCAGTGATGTGCCAGAGGAATTTAAGCTTTGGACCGCCGGACAAAAGGTCCTCCACTCACTGTTTCCATGGGTGGGCACCGGAAAGAACATGTTAAGAATTGAAACTTTGGATTACCGCTTTGGACTGTTCCTGAATGCCTTGTGCAAAATCAACAATCAACAAAATGAAGAGATTGATGCCCTGCGCATAACTGTGATGCAACACCGAGTCGCACTGGACATGATTCTAGCTGAAAAAGGAGGACTCTGTATACTCTTTAACAACACATGCTGTACGTACATTCCAGATAATGTTCACTCTTCCAACATGACCGACGCCTTACGCACGCTGAAACAACTCAGGGACGCTCAGCAACAGGACTATGTCACGAACACTGAAGATTGGCTTACCTGGCTGTTGAGTGGTTCCTGGAAATCTCTTTTAATAAAAGGACTGGTTTTTGTAGGAGTTCTTCTACTCCTACTATGTTGTTTTACTTCTTGTATTTTGCCATGTGCACAATCAATGATTAATAAAGTTGTTGCAGTCCATGTGCAGGCATACCTGACACTGCCCATGGACGAAGATGGTGATAAATCCCCCTGACACTGAAATGCTGTGATACACCAATGTATGACGTGCTGATTAAAAATGCGCTGCAAGAAATCATGCACAGATAATAAACCAATGGTGTTTTAACTAGTGTGAAAGTTAAACAACAGGAGGGAAATGTGAAAAGATTTTGTTTATTATTCAAATATGCTTTGCTTGTAACTGTGTAAACTCTGAATGATGATTCACCCTGATAAAACATGAAACCTTGCCTATGCTTATCATATGCCTGTGAAGACAAGTTCCTGTGCAAAGAGCAACGGAAAATGCCACTTAAGCAGACGTTTAGTATAGTACGGACAGAATGTTTAGTAAGATATGCATTTGTCAGTTAAGCAATCTATATTCTGAGAACAGGCGGAGACTGCCTCCGTCTGCTGTGTAACCTACATGCCTATATAACCTGCAATAAAGAAGAGTACTGTGTGACTGTCTCTCGACACGTTCACCCATGTACATGTAATTGATTATATTGTCTCACTGTGTCTCTGTTTTACTTTGGCAGCCTTCTATTTGGGAAATTTTCCCCTGACATTTCTATTCACTATTTTAGATAAAATACACAAGTTTTATCAGTACATTATACTTTAAGGATAAGCAGTAAAAACCACCTGCAAAACATGTTCCCTCTGACTGGCACAGTCCGTTTGCTTTTATCTGTAAAATCTTGCTCGAGAAAGCATCTAGTAACTATGTGTCAAAAAAATGTAGTGCAGGTTTACATAAGTTGACAAAACAGTGCAGATCCTAAGATCCTAAGAAATAAAAATGAAAGCCAACCTAGTGTAAAAGTGTATGAATTTAATCTATAAATATTCACAGGATGTTTTTCATGACAATAATGAAGTATGGATCACAGTGACAATGTTGAGCAACAGCAGTACATTGTTGAGCACTTCGTGTTAAGGATGAATCAAACAGGATCTGCATACAATTATCTTCTGTGAGCTTTATGGTAATTTTCATTGCAGTAGAATTCTTCAGTTGTAATGTTTTCTTAATCTGGTTCATCTCCGCCTGGATCATCAAAGTGGTTCAAGGCGCTTTGCTGTTTGAAGGTCACCACAAATTCTTGATTTCCATAAATCTAAAGAATCAACAAAGATAATTAGAGACTAGAGAACCACATATGCTGCAGACCCTGGATGCAGTATATGAGTATACATAGGCTCAAATAATATATGCAGTGACTACTTTTATTACAAGAAATATAATAAAAATGTTTTAAATGCATATGACTGAGACAGGAGGGAAACACAGCTGGGTCAAATCAGGTATGATGAGACAAGGGGGAGCAAAGCCAGACACACTACACACAGGACAGGGACTATCAAAGTAAAACAGATATTGACCGAACAACAGAAGCTGAGTTAAAGTAGCTACAAGTTCTAAAACTGTATGACTCCCACACATCATAGCACGACTATAAAATCCATTAATTTGCAGTTAATGTCACAATTAAAAAGGTTCATTGCCTTAATTTTGGGCGGATTTACTGGAAGGGTCACCAATGGAACATTTACTTCCTTTACCTTAAATTCCCTTGAAACCTCATATTTTATTCATGCAATAAGGTTTTACTGTCTTTATTATTTTAATACAGCACAAAGTTCATCAAGGTTTGTACAAAAATAGCTGGTAGAAACGTCCTCTAAAGAGCAACTTTTTATTTTTTTTACTTTGAGTACAAAATAAAAACACACACACACACACACAGACAAGGTACTCTTTGTTCACATGTATTCCTGTGTAAGATGTCATATGATAATAAACTTATGCATATTCATATAACCTCAATAAAGAACAGTGTTACGAGGGAGCAGACGAGAGCAACTGGGATTCGAGCGGAAGGAACGTCGCTCGTCACAGTTCTCTCCCTCGTGCACGAGATCAAACAAAGAGCTCTGCTTGGTGTCCAATGCTTTTTGCTGTTGTAGTAGAATTGTCTCATTCCAGCGGTGGGTCTGTGCCAGACAGACTCAACAGCTTCCATCTCCCATTTCTGGTCGGTGGTTGTACTTTTCCACTCTCCTTTTTCTCCCTCCCTCGTGCTCACAGACACATAACGGGTATGGCAGTCCGTTCTCCCTGCAGCACAGACTACACTGCCCATGACGATACATTCTTTAGGGCTATACCTGTAACACTCTGCCTATTGCCTTCATATTAAATAATTTTTGTGAATAATTTTTTAAAATATTTCTTCACGTCATTATGCGAGATTGAGACGCAGGCCTCTTAATGCACATTTTGTTTGGGTTTTCAATGGCGTGGAATTACCAAAAATAGAGATGGGACAGCCTAACATATGAAACAGGAAAATACCGCCGTGTAATCCATTTATTTCAACAAAGTAACTGTATTCTGAATACCACCTTTTTTAACGGTAACAGCAACGCATTACAGTTACTCATATTTTGCATTTTAAATATGTAATGGTGGTACATGTATTCCGTTACTCCCCAACACTGCCCCAATGTAAGAAAGTCCAGGGCCACAACCTCAAGGGGATACAAAACCATAATGGGATGCAAAGGGGCCTATCTCTATCTCACAGGCTACAGGCAGCGCAACCTAGCTGGAATTTACCCACCTCATCTTCCATGCTGGGCCAATAAAGAAGTGACGTATCTTGGACAGTGTCTTTTCTATCCCTGCATGGGCCGCTGCCTCATGATTCTTCTTCCACACCTCACTGTGTCTTTCTGCAGGACATAGGATTTGAAGGTTGAATTTTCATTAGTGTTAGGGTCTGTATAGGAATTTCTTTTACTTATGTACTAATCACATTATTTTATTGTATAATGCCTTGGTGCCACTGGATTTTAACATGTCTGACACCCATACTGTAAGAAGGAAGGTGGGGGGAAGCAGACCACTCCAGAGGAAGAGTCTTTTGTCTCTTCGAGGACTCTGGGAGGTAGCAAGGGAGTGTGAACCTTAAGGTGTGAAACAGCTGTGTACTGCCTTTTGTTCCTGAAGAAGGTATTTAACTGAGAGCCATGCTAGGCTCAGTGAGACTCTGCTGACCCTGCCCCGTGGTCATGCAGGCTCTCCACAAACTTGGTTTTCTGTTCTGTGTGTTTTGATTAAAGAATGTTAGCTACCGCTCACCGCTCATCTGCAGGCTTTATTTAAGTGGAAAGCTTCCACAACAGGTCCCTTCCCTCTCTGCACACCGTACCCTCCCAGAACTGCAGCCTTTTCCATTGATGTAATAACTTCTGTACTGAGCTAGGCAGGGATTTCCTCACTGGTGCATCAGGGAGGGTTCCCTGTTGCATGTACTCCCTCAGGATTCGCAGATCTATGTCCTTTCCTTGCGCCTCCTTCCAGTCATTTATCTGAGGCAACAGCTCCTGTGGATCACTTGGTGGAGCACTCGTGGTGTTTATGTTGGCTGTTTGACAGTCTGTTGAGAACCTAGAGGCAGCATCAGCATTAGCATTCTCTTTTCCAGTCGTGTACTTAACCTCGAAGTCAAAGGATGCCAGCTGTGCCACCCAACGCTGCTCTGTTGCCCCCAGTCTAGCGTTCTGTAAGTGGGCAATGGGACTGTTGTCAGTTTACATGACAAACTTGGCACCTGTCAAGTAGTCCTTGAACTTCTCAGTAATTGCCCATTTTAGGGCTAAAAGTTCCAGTTTGAAGGAACTATAGTTTTTCTCGTTTTGCTTGGTGGGATGTAGGCTCCTGCTGGAATATGCAATCACCCGTTCCTTGCCATCCTGCACCTGAGCTAACACGGCACCTAAATCTTGATTGCTGGCATCAGCAGTCTACCTGGGCCTTACACAGAGTTTCTGTCTGATTTTTCAGACTTTTTATCTGATTTAGTTCTCAGCTCAGATAAAAATAATTATTGTGGGTGATTTTAACATCCATGTAGATGCTAAAAATGACAGCCTCAACACAGCATTTAATCTGTTATTAGACTCAATTGGCTTCTCTCAAAATGAAAAAGAACCCACCCACCACTTTAATCACACTCTAGATCTTGTTTTAACATATGGCATAGAAACTGAACATTTAACAGTGTTTCCTGAAAACCCTCTGCTGTCTGATCATTTCCTAATAACATTTACATTTACAATAACTATTTACATTTCAGTGTAGAGTAAACTTTATCACAGTAGATGTCTTTCTGAAAGCGCTGTAACTAAAATTGAGAATATAATCTGCCCACTGTTATCATCTTCAACACAGAGCAGAGCAGCTACCTGAACGCTACTCCAACAGAGGTCGATCATCTTGTTAATAATTTTACCTCCTCACTACGGGGCTCTGTATTTACGTGCATGAAAGCTGGTGCAACAATGGGACAGTTACAAACAGTCACTGCTCCCTGAACCTCTGGTACATGTCAGTAAGATGCCAGCCTTTTTTTCTACCGAGAGAGCTAACAATAGTGATCATCACGGCTGTGGCATCTACCCGATGCCAACGTAAACACGGCGCTCTCTATCCTGCTGAACACCATCAACGATCAGCATGTCAAATGTCCCACCAGAGCAGTGTTGCCAACTTCTCAGTAAGGAAAATCGCTATTGGTTGTCCTAAAAGTCGCTAAATGATGTCATCGCCTAATTTGCATAATTGGTCAGGCTAATGTAATTGTAACCTACCTACGTTGTTGGAGAGAGAAATAATATCATGGAAGAGACATAAAGTCAGTATAAAACGTTCTAAATGCATTTAGAATTTATTTAGAACTACAAATTACATTTCTTTTAGCAATTATTGTTTTTTAATGTCACAATTCCAACTAGTGATGGGTAGATGAGGCCTCGTGAAGCGTTTCAGCACATTCCCCAAACTGTATCAATACTGTGTCGACACAGTGTTGCTGTTTTGCTCCATACTGACACCTGCTGGACCTTAAATATCATTGCAGGGAACTTACTTGAGACTCACAACAGACACTGATTCAATGACATAGTCATACGTGTATACACTGTAAGGTATTGTACTTTCCATGGAATCATTTTATATGTTTTACATTGCAAATATTGTAGACATCTTTAAAATATATTGTGAATGACATAAAGTAAAAATTTAAATGAAAGTATTGTGAATATAATATTACCCATTTAAATGTAATTGATTCAGAGTTTATTATAAATTTCTGTTCAGAAAAATAAGTTTATCCAATGTTTTTGCATTCAGTCTATTGCGAGGTTTTTTCACACCATTTCCCCAGCTTTGGAAAACTCACAGGCACAGATGAAGATGGGGTACACAAAAACTGTAAAGTCAGGTGGAAAAGGTTCTGATAAGATGTCTTCCTCATCCCCCAGTACCTTAAAGGATCCTCTAATCTTGGAATGTTTCTCTCCAACACTCTCCACAATACTAAGGGGTTGGCAGTCCTTTATAATAAACTTCAGGACTGCCTGGTCCAGAACAGTCTTCCTAGATGCTTGATTTCAAAATAATAAAACACATATTAATAAAAAAAAAGTGTTGATAAAGCAGTTCAGTGTCAATATAGGCCTACCTGTGTTCATTCTCAGTGTCTCCTCATTTTCATGTTTGGCTCTGTAATGCCTCTGTAACACTGAGGAGGTGCTTTTGTTTGTAAGAAAGCTTCGCAGAACAGATGCGACATTTATCCTGCATAAAATGAAATAAATAATTTACACTGCAAGTCACATTGCTGTTTTTCCTATTCTGATAGATTACACTGAAACAAAGACAGACAAACTATTTGCAGTTAAAAGATCAAAATGATCCCACACAGCAGAAACATTTCCATTTTGTTATGGAAAGATGTGTATTTTTATTTATCTTTGCGAGAGTCAATTAGTGGGGGGTTTTTGGTGGCGACTCATTCCGTTGACAGATGCGGATGCGGTACCTTTTAAACACAGCTTGGCGCGTCGGTAATGAGCGATACAGCAGCTGTATCGATCACGTGACTTTTTCTTAAAGCGACGCACGCACCGATACAGGCATCGCTAGGTGAGCTTGATACATGCGCCGGTGCGTCAGTGTTGCTGGACCCATCACTAATTCCAACCCTGCTCCTTTATCCGGGCTTGTACCGGCAAAAGTGACCTGAAATTGGCGCTCTGGTGGAGTTACTTTGTGTGTGAGAGTGTGTGTTTATAAGTAGTTTTAAACCTTGTGATCCACAAAACAGCATAACAGTAAAATAAGAACTGACTGCGTTACAGTCAGTGCGGGAGCAGCGGCTTCGCTCATGCGCGATTCATTTGCAGTTTGGACGCATAGATGTGAACGTCTTCTGCCCTGATAGCAGCTGGGGGAGGACTATCCTCCGCCTGTGAGCGCTTGTTGAGAGTAAGAGCGATACGCATTTTCACGTCAAAAAATCATCATAAATAAGTCTCCAATAACACCAGAAAAAGTAGCTTTTTAGGAAAAAAGTCACTAAGGGAGTCTGAAAACTCGCTAAATATAGCGACAAACTCGCTAAGTTGGCAACACTGCACTAGAGGAGAAAACACTCTAGACCAGGGGTGTCCAAACTTTTTTCACTGAGGGCCACATACATAAAAATATAGGAGGGGCTGGGCCACTTACTAGAAATTAGGTATATAACCGTACATTGTACATCGTACATTATACTCTTTCATAATTGCCACAGTTTCAGTGCAGATCAAACAGATACATTTCCCCTTGAATTCTTTGAAGAAATATTCACTTTCCCACCGTGTCTGAAATTTTCTGCACTCACTTTCTACCTTTCGCTTCTTTGGTTCTGCCATGTTTAGTAACTTGGGGGTAAATTTCTTGTGTGATTGTCCTTTTTGGTGGAGCAACTGCCTTGATCAACAGCAGCTCCCCCTGGTGTTAAAACTAAGAAGTGCAATACACTCAAGCAAAAGTTGAAGTGCGGGCCATATTCTATTCTATTTATAAAATTACTTGCGGGCCAATTAAAAATGGACCTTAGTTTGGACACCCCTGCTCTAGACCATGTTTACTCCAACATCAAGCATGCATATAGAGCCACACCCCTCCCCTCAGTCCGACCACCTCTCCCTCCTGCTCTCCCCAGCCTACAGACCAGACCACAAAAGAAACATCGAGTCACATCTGTCCACACGGGAGGTGTGGCAGGGAATGCAAGACATCATAAACCACAGAGGCAGCACTGTGAAAACAGAAAACCTGAGTGTGCAGCTGGCAGAGGAAATAAACAGCTTCTTCGCCCGCTTTGTACCACCACAACAGCAGCATTCATCTGCTTCAGCCCTGCTCCCATCCTCATCCTCACCTGGTTCCTGCACCGCTCCACTCACTGTAACGCAGACCTTCCCAAAGTGTGGGGCAGAGCCATTGCGGGGGGGGGCGGTATGAAAAGGGAAAAAAACAACAAAACAACGCTTGGACACTGCTAGCACGGGGCGCCCACACAAACGCAAAGCAGGAGATGAAGCATAGCTGAATATGTTTCCAAATCAACTTCATTCTAAGACAAATACTAGAAAATATGGTGAAGCATATCTTCCCTTTGGCTTCACCTGCACAAGTGCCGAGGTAGGTCTCCACTGCAGAATTGTTTTTCCCTTCATCTGGAGCACGCGCTGGGCTCTTCAAATGACGGACAAACAGTATCCCACATTCTTGATTTTTAGTTCACAAACACTTGTTTTAATGACTAACTACTCCTGACATTTTGGAAATGTTAGCTCTTTATACAGTAAAGTTACAGTGGGATACAAATAATATCAGGCTGATCCTGCCACGATTTGTTCCCCTGGTTCAAATCACTACGGTGGCTGGGAAGTGCAAAGCGCAACAAATCAAAAAACTGCAACAAATTAAAAAACCGCAACAAATTAAAAATCCACAACAAATTAAAAAAACGCAACAAATTAAAAAACCGCAACAAATTAAAAATCCACAACAAATTAAAAAACCGCAACAAATTAAAAAACCGCAACAAATTAACAACCCGCAACAAATTAAAAAACCACAACAAATTAACAACCCACAACAAATTAAAAAACCGCAACAAATTAACAACCCACAACAAATTAAAAAACCGCAACAAATTAAAAAACCGCAACAAATTAAAAATCCACAACAAATTAAAAAACCGCAACAAATTAAAAATCCACAACAAATTAACAACCCACAACAAATTAAAAAACCACAACAAATTAACAACCCACAACAAATTAAAAAACCACAACAAATTAAAAATCCGCAACAAATTAAAAAACCGCAACAAATTAAAAAACTGCAACAAATTAAAAATCCACAACAAATTAAAAAATGGCAACAAATTAAAAAACCGCAACAAATTAAAAATCCACAACAAATTAAAAAATGGCAACAAATTAAAAAACCGCAACAAATTAAAAAATGGCAACAAATTAAAAATCATTGACGGAAAGGGATTGTCTGAAATACCGGAAGTGGCACAACGATTAGGCTTACTCCATATTTGTAGCTCAGAAAAGTGATTCTGGATGTCAACAAACCTCGACAAACTCACTCCTCACACCGTTTCCTTATTACCCTGACATGGAGAAACGCAAAATGTTTTGCCCGTTTTGCGGCGTTGGCTTCAGCCTCTTCACCCCATTTTGTGCTTCCTGCGGACGGTCTCTGGAGCTTTTGCGGGACACAGACCAGGCTGAAGGATCAGACTCCCCAGGGACATCAAAACAAACAGAAAATTCTGAACAAAGTAATTTTGATATATTGGTCACTTTTTGTTCTCTTCAGACAGTCTATGCTATTTCAGTTAAATAGCACGTTTATTTACCATTTTGGCTCCGGTTTCTTTTTATGTTTGCTTATACTGTATTCTCGTCTACGTTTAGTAATGGAGAGTGCTTATAATCCCGTTTTGACGTTAAACGTTTTTCATTCAACCAGAACAAACATGTCCGTCATACAAGCAGTTCATGGAGTACAGAAAATCAAAATCCAAAGAGCGCCAGGCCTTCAGCTGTGGAGCAAAATTAAAACTCAAGCAACAGAGTAAACCTGTCAAGGTAAGTCATCACAGGTAAATTTATAAATGTGGATTTGGCAATTATTCTTAAAGTGATCTTGCTTTTATTATTTGTTTCTAGATCAATATAGGAATAATGGTGTCACAACAAACGGACTTAAAACCGCTAAGAGGGAAAACACTGCCCTTATTTATTAGCCCCGAAATTACAGCTCCTGACCTCCTGAAGCAGGCTGTAGAAAAAATGAGAACATTCCACAGGGACTTGGTGGAGGGACCATATGTCCTTTTGTATCCCGACTGCACAGAGGTGATAAATGTGCCTGGGACAGAAAGGCCATTCCGATTGGCAGACTACAAAGTGGAAATAGGAAAGAACTACAACAGGATTTCTCTTTTCATTTGTCCAGAGAGCCACTTCAAACAAGGTTTGTTAATTTTATATTTTAATGTGTTTACATATACAACAGCTAGTAATGTATTTATTTTCTCAGCTTTGATTGCAGAGGATGGTACCTCAGACTCAGACCCTGAGATTGTGATTACATCAAGAAGCACAGCTGAGTTCAACCAGGCAGACACATTGGTGTGTACTCTCCCCCCCCCCCCCCCCTCCACCATGCCAGAGGCCTGTGACTGGCCCTGGCAGAGGTGCATGTCCTCTGAGTGCTCTTATTTTTTTTTCTCTATAATGATCATAATTCTGTAACATCCATGGGTCGATTATTTTCATTGTGTGATTGTATGTTCTTTAAGAAAAACAATTTTAAGTATTAATGGACTATCTAAATGCGATACTAAGTTGGTGAAAGCTTTGAAAAGTGCATATTTTTCATCTTAGGTTTTCAAACCACAAGACCAGAGTACCCCTAATGGTAAACATGCAGAGACGGAGTAAGTTATTTCAGAGCTTGTTCTGCTATATATTAGAGTTGGGCAATACAGTATTTTCTCATGTCACAATATTTCTTTGTTTTATTTCAGGGAATATTGATATAAATCATGATATAAACCGCCAGATTTGTACATATTAAATGTGCCGTTGCTCATAAGTAAGATGTAAAATCCTCAGAAGCTTGTTTTGATTTAAATATTTATTTCCTGTCATAAGTTCAGATAGACAGATGTATTAACATATTACATCCGTTTCAGATAACTAAAAAAAGGTACGTGTTAAAAACTAGATAAAAAGTCAGGGATAAAGATTTCCAGTTTCAAAAGACAACAAACACCAGATCACTCAATTGCTTGGTCAATTACATTTAAAAATAAAAAAGAATGATTCTAAAAATAAATCTTAGTTTACAGTAAGTTTTACAGGAGAGCAGACATAAAATTGACAAAATATTTGTCAATATCAAATGAATAAGCTAAGAAATAAAAGCAAATTCTCCTAATCTCTCCTTGTATATTTATTTTAATGGTTAGTTTAGATGTAAATGGTGCCCAAACATCTCCACGTGTGGCGCTGCTACTTCACTGTGCTGCAGGTAACAAGTCACCCTAACTGGACATGACGCTGTTCCCAGAGCAATTGGTTGCTGCGCTACTTGATAAGGATTGACTATTCTTATGTCAATTTAAAAAAACAGGGATTAAAGGAATAAGCAGCATATAAAATGGATGGATGGATGGATAGCTCTATTGCAATAGTCTCATATTTCCATTGAGAAAAAAGTATACTGCAATACATATTGTTGTTATTTTATTGCCCCGCCCTAATATAAATATTTATTGGTTTCATAGCCTTTTTATAATGTTGGTATCATAAATAATATTAAACTGTATGAGCTACTTATCTGGACATTTTAATTCCAATACTTTATTCTGTTTCAGACATGCTCCAGGACCTTCATCTACCATACAGCCATTTCCGGTATTTGTGCAATTTATGTCAGCATGAGGGTTTTTGCTATTGTTGGAATAATACAATGATATGTATGTTTATGTACAGTATGCAATTTTTGTTGTTGTTGTTTTTCAGATTGTAATATCTGATACAGAGGATCTTGGTCACCAAAACGAAACAAATCCAGTCAGGAGTCCCTATAGGTAAATAAAATTGTGTCTTATACGTAATTTTAAACCTGTAACTACAGTACACGTTTGGGTTTGTGAAATGGGTAAAGGTAGTTAAAGGGTGAATAGAAGTTATTCTAATGTTGGAATTATAATTTCTCAACAGTAAATATGCAGACCTGTGTGCCCCCTGCATTGAGGACGAGGACGAAGAGCTGGTTGAAGTTGCTTCACCGATTGATTACAAAGCACTGTAAAATATCAAATACTACTTCAAATAACAATGCTAAATTGTACAGTCTTGCATTCTGTCTTTCATTTTTGTGATTACAGGGAAGACGTTAACATTACTCTACCTGACATCATTGCAAACTTATCCAGTGCCATTCATCATGGAAGTGTCAGCAGATTCAACATCTCAAGAGCAAATGTCTGGGATGGAGCAGTCAGGGGTTTCAGGCGGTTGTCATACTCTGAAACCAATGACATGCTGGTTAATTTACCGATGATGCTGGCATTCTAGAAGAAGGACTTGATGCAGGTGGCCCAAAACGAGAGTTTTTGAGTCTGCTAATGAAACACATGAAAGATTGTCCCATTTTTGATGCACCAGAAGGACATCGATTCCTCGTCTACAATGCAAAGGGTATGCAATGGTCAGACGTTTGATAAACTTAATTTAAAGACTTTTTTTGGACTTGTAAATCAATTTGTTTTTAATTATTATCAGAAGCTACTCATAATAATTTTTTGGATTATTTCAACACAGCATTAGCCTGTCTGTCTATCTGATTGATCGATCTGACATTGATCGGATCTGATCAATCGATAGAGAGGTGTGTGTGTGTGAGAGACTTTATCATTTACTGTATTCATTCACAGCTGTAAGGGAGGATGAATACTACCTAGCAGGAAAGATGATAGCTGTGTCAGTTGTGCATGGTGATCCAGGGCCCCATTTCCTGTCAGAAGAGCTGGTACATTATCTTGCAGGCCAGACTTCAGTAAAAGCAACAGTTGCCTCAGTCACAGATGGAGACATAGGGAAAGCTTTACAAGAGGCGAGGACAGCGCAGGATTTGAATGCAGGATAGAACTATAGCTTCTTCATCTGTATGAGATTAAAATATTCTTTCTTTGTGTAGGGAAAAAACAGGAATGAAAAGCAGACACGTAAGCTTACATTGTTATGTACATTTTTATGGGTTTTTCAGATCGACAGTGCTGGTTCAGTGGATGTCCTGCGTGACTGTGTCATAAAACACAGTACTATGCTACAGGTGGCTGATTGTCTAAGGCACGTTTCCACAGTTGAGGAAAAGAAAGACATTGTGTCTGACTATCTCCGGTGGTATATAATTGCTCGAAACTCATCTGTAATTGACAGGTGAGACTATAATAGAGGAGACTATAGAATTATTGTTATGACGGTGTTGTGCATAATATCTGACTGAAATGTTTTACATTCTCCTAGGTTTCCAAAGTTCAAAGTTTGTCCATAGTTTGTGCATGTACTGTGAACTGAGAAATGACACAAAGTTCTCCTCATTCTTTAGATTTAAAGGGGGTCTTTCAGCACTTAATTTCCTGAGTGCACTCCAGCAACACCCTACTTTGCTTTCTCCGGTCCTGTGTCACATGGAAAAGAAACTCACAGCTCTTGAACTTGAGAGACTTTTCAAACCTGACTTCAGCCAATCTGGAAGTAACAGGAGACATCTGGAGAGTCAAACTGTGGGCTACTGGTCAGACTATCTGCTTGACTGTGAAGGTTTATACCAGTATTTCTTTTAGTACTCATTACAAGACAATGTGTTGAATTTTTTTATGTATATATATATATATATATATATATATATATATATATGTATAATTTTTTTTTTCTTCTATTTTTTGCAGAATCACAAACTGCTGTGTCGGTGGGCGATGTTCTGATGTTTGCAACTGGGCTAACATCATTGCCCCCTTCTGGATTAGATCCACTACCAAGCCTACAGTTCCTGGATGACTCTTTATTCCCGATGGCAAATACATGCTTAATCTTATTGAAACTACCAATGATAACCTCATATTCCGTGTTTAAATCCAACATGGATTTTGGAATTCAAAACTCCCCAGGATTTGGATGTTTCTAGGATGTCTGGCCTTGCAGTTCAAACCTGCTGTTTGAGTTGTTTCTCAAGTTTTTAAGTCAAGATTTTTTTTTAAAGATGTTATGAATAGGATAAGATGGGACATGCTAGTGGTACAGCACAAATCCATTATAGTTTACCAGGTTTATTGTAGTTTTATTAGATAACCCAGTCACTTACAGCTGCTTCTTCTTGGCATTACATTGTAAATTCTGTAGGTTTTTTGCTACAGGACTTATCCAGAAATCAGTTATGTATTTGAGCATGGTTTTTATATTATAAAATGTAGGTACATCTGTTCAAACAAGATTTAAAATACAATTGCTTGACTTGACTTGTTCAAAGGTTTGACAGTGCTACTAAAAGTAAAGGCGTTTAAAGATGTACTGTGTTCTACTCTTAAAAGTTGTAATAAATACACAATACAGTGCAAGATTTGATTTTGATTTGATTTATTATTTATCTAAATGTTCAGGACAGTATCTTAACTTCCATCAGCTAAACAAGGACCAGAATTAGCAAGACGTTGTGGTAGGAATGAGCTTTTACAAAAACAAACTTAAATTTTTGGCATCTTCAGCCAACTCATGTAGCCTAGTCCAAAAATACAGCATATGCTATAGGTTTTGGTAAACACAACAAAAAGCCAGTTTGTTTTTTGTTTTTTTTTTAGAAATGTGCAATTTCTAATAACTTCATGTAAAGTTCAGTGGCAGACTCCCAGCAAACTGGCTTTTGAAAATGATTTTGCTCCATTACAAAATTCAGATACTCCTGTATGTTTGAGTCCCCACATACAACTACTGACAGCCTAGACTCGGGAAAAGCATCTAGTTCAGATTGTTGAATCAGGAATCCACAGTCCCTGGAGCTGTATCTGTGGTCAATGGAAGACAATTGCATTAATATAGGTTTACACATAAAGTAATTATTTGATCATTATTATCCATTACCTGTGGGGTAGGTAGTACAGTTCATTTGGCACACCTCCTGGACATGAAGCTGTTCTTGAGGGACGAATCCGATGAGTGTTCCACAGCTTCACACATTCATCAAGATCCTTCTGAACAATGTCAGTGAAGCAAAATCTCAAAAGGCACTGATGCTCGTGACTTCCGTTGAAGTGTCCAGCGTCTCGAAGATCCGCAAACAGCTCCAACGAAAACGGAGCCCTACAGAAATTTTAAAAAAAAAAATTGTTTAGAAATAGTTTAGTTTGTTTACATGGCATCGTTTCACAACACGCATGGCACTTTGAATTACTTATTAAAGAACTGTAAATTACATGTGAAATTAGCGATATTGACTCATTACATACAAAGTGAGGTATTTCAAGTACTTGTTATAATGTTAATGATTAAGACGTAGAACTTGTAAAAAAGCCAAATTCAAAGTCTCTAACAATTTGTATATTCTATTTGTTTGGGTCCTTTTTGCATAAATTACTGCCTCCATGCAGTGTGGCATGGATGCTATCAGTCTGTGGATCTGTTGAGGTGTTATGGAAGACCAGGATGCTTCAGTAGCAGCCTTGAGGTCTTAGCCACTACACTATGTGACACCCCTTTCATCCACACTTACATTAGACAAAACTTTCTATTAATGTGCTTTGAGAGTCTCAGGGAACATCCAACTTATTTTAAGGTGTTCTTTATGGAGGGGGTCAATTGTGGGTTTTTTTTTCCCACAGCTGTCAGAACAGCAGTCATGCCCATCCTGTGAGTCCTCCTGAATTAGAAAGACCATTTAGAGGCTCAGGAAACCTTTGCGGATGATTTTAATTAATTAGCTCATAGTAGAGTAGCACTTTAAGTCTAAAATATTTAACCTTTTTACAGTATTCTGGTTTTGAAGTTGGGTTTTCCTTAAGTTCCAATTCATAACCATCATAATTACTAAATGGGCTAAAAATGTCTAGTGTGGCATATAATAAGTATTTAATATCGGTTTTAATTTTTAAGTTGAATTACTGAAATAATAATAATAATAATAGATTGCATTTATATAGCGCTTTTCGAGGCCCTCAAAGCGCTTTACAATTCCACTATTCATTCACTCTCACATTCACACACTGATGGAGGCAGCTACAGTTGTAGCCACAGCTGCCCTGGGGCAGACTGACAATAAACCAACTTTTGCACAACATTCAAAATTTGTTACACCTTTAAATATCAGGCAAAATTAAATGTTATATTTACCTTCCTTTTCGATATATGGACCACCAGGACTCAATTCGCTGGTTATTCGTTGATGAACCAAACGTGACTGGACTCTCCACTGAAGTGGTCATCATGATGGTGACGTAGTGCGCACTGAACTGCAGCCATAATGCCGTTTTCTGTCCCACAGTCAGTTCTCAGTCTCATCGGTACAACACCAAGGCTCCCAACACATGACAAGTAATAGTAAGCTATGACCACTGGATTATTATTGGTTGGTCCACATTCTAGCCACAAAACCTTGCGTGAAAATCCATCAATGCACCCTGAAATGGCCAAACCGAATGGTTTGAGCTTGTCATAACCATCAGCATGCCACATGTAGTTGGGTCCCAGCGAATGATAGGTTCTCCTAATGAATCTTCTGCGTGTTCTCATTTGGCATCCATGAGGATTAAGCTCCCGGAGTATTTTCATCACATCATCCCTCTTCACTTTCAGATGATGCTTTTGTTTAAGTACCTGCCACATTGTTCGATACCCAAACAATCGCCCAGGTCCTTGAAGCTCCGCTCTGATTGCGTTAATGATTGTTGTTCTGGAGTGAAAATGTTTTCTTTGGTAAAGTCCAGCATTATTGAGTTTACTTTTAAGACTCCTTAAACTCATCTTTACACCATGCAAACTTAACATCATGTCCATGATAACACTATATGAGTGACCTTCGTTGAAATATTTAATGCAGTACTGTAGAATGTCTGACCCTTCAGCCTGGTCCCGCAAAAGCTCCAGAGACCGTCCGCAGGAAGCACAAAATGGGGTGAAGAGGCTGAAGCCAACGCCACAAAACGGGCAAAACATTTTGCGTTTCTCTATGTCAGGGTAATAAGGAAACGGTGTGAGGAGTGAGTTTGTCGAGGTTTGTTGACATCCAGAATCACTTTTCTGAGCTACAAATATGGAGTAAGCCTAATCGTTGTGCCACTTCTGGTATTTCAGACAATCCCTTTCCGTCAAAGATTTTTAATTTGTTGCGGATTTTTAATTTGTTGCGGTTTTTTAATTTGTTGCGGATTTTTAATTTGTTGTGGATTTTTCATTTCTTGCGGAAATTTAATTTGTTGTGGATTTTTAATTTGTTGCGGATTTTTAATTTGTTGCGGATTTTTAATTTGTTGCCATTTTTTAATTTGTTGCGGATTTTTAGTTTGTTGCCATTTTTTAATTTGTTGTGGATTTTTAATTTGTTGCGGATTTTTAATTTGTTGCCATTTTTTAATTTGTTGCGGATTTTTAATTTGTTGCCATTTTTTAATTTGTTGTGGATTTTTAATTTGTTGCGTTTTTTTAATTTGTTGCAGTTTTTTAATTTGTTGCAGTTTTTTAATTTGTTGCATTTTGTTTAATTTGTTGTGGGTTGTTAATTTGTTGCGGTTTTTTGATTTGTTGCGCTTTGCACTTCCCAGCCACCGTAGTATTCCTCGTCCACACATAAACGCAAAAAAGGAGTTTTAAAAAATCTCAGTTTTCAGTGATTCGAAACGCTGTTTACCTGTGGACGAAACAGCTGCGTTTTCAAAAATACCCGTGTAGGTGCGGACTTAGCGTAAAGGAGTTAGTAGTTTATTTCCTTACTACCTGTAATTTATTGCAGATTACTTGTATTTGTTTAATTGTTTACTAAATGTTTGAGGTGTGAAATAAACCGCAATGGAGCAAAATATGGGTGTGTGTGGTTGGAGGTTGTCTTTGTGCGTGCGTGCGTGCGTGCGTGTGTGTGTGCGCGCGCGCGGGGGGGGGGGGCGAACATTTTTCTTGTAAAACAAAGGGGGGCCAAGCAAAAAGGTGAAGGTAGCTCAGGAAGGTGGCCGGTCCTGGCAAGGTACTAAGAGCATGTGCCCACCAGCTCACCCTCATCTTCACCAGACTCTTCAACCTCTCAGTGGATCAGGCAGCCATCCTATCCTGTCTAAAATCATCACAATCATCCAAGTGCCGAAGAAGTCTCCCATCACCAACCTGAATGATTACCACCCTGTGGCCCTCACGCCGGTAATCATGAAATGCTTTGAGAAAGCATAATAAAGGACGTTCTCTCAAACCGGCCCCAGACTGTAAGACTCGGCCCTCATCTCTCCTCCACTTGCACACTGAGCAACGGCTTCCCACAGGGTTGCGTGCTGAGCCCCCTCCTGTATTCTCTCTACACCCACGACTGCAGTTCGACCCACAACAACAATCTCAACATCAAGTTTGCTGATGACACCACGGTTATCAGCAAGAGAGAGGTTAACAGGAAATGTTAACCTCTCTTCTCAGATATCCAGTCACATGGATCACCCCTACTGCACTGGTCACACATCTCAGAGAAACTAGAAAGATAATGTGAAAACAACAAAATAATTTAAATGTTGTCATGTCAGCTGTCATGCTAGCAATGCTATTGTTGTATAAAGACATTACCAAGAACAATACCGGGAGTGTCATACAGCTCCTCAATACTAAAAAAGTAAAACGTACCATTCAAACTACATCTGTTGTTAATCTTTATCTGTTTACTTATCTACTCATTTAAAGGACTTACTGCAGAGGATGAAAAGCAGGTTTTGAAGGCTCCACATCTTTGCTTTGGCTTGTCCAAAAAGCATCTTGACAGGAAATATTTTCAACTTTAAAAATATTATGCACACAATAGGAGTCCCTTCTTGCCAGAGGAGTTTGAAAGGAGGGGTGGAGTTTGACCTTTAACACAGAAGAGATAGAGCATTCTTACTTGGGCTTTCCATAAAAAGTAATTAGTACTCATTTTAGAAACAGCTGACATATGTCCTCTTGTGATAGAAGAAGTATTCAAAAGTTTTACATAAACATCACTGTTAAAAAAAAAGTGAAACAGCTACAGTTACATGAAAATAATTATGTATATCTGGGAAACATTTGTGCTTGAAGATTATTGTGCTGTGTTCTCAGTTCATTAATTTCCTGGTTTGTTAATATTCAGAAAACAATCTTAAAAGTGACCATTGCACCTGTCTCCCTGTCATTCACACATGCTCTCTCTTGCCTCTACTCACTTCCATTTGTGTCCTTTTCAGTGCATTTAATTTTTAAGGCAAGCTTCTTATCTGTAAAACTCTCTGTAAAAAACCAAAAAACATACCTTGTATTCCAAAGTTTTGTAAATTCAGGTCGACTTGCAGCCTAGGTTTTACTCGTTCCACATGCACTTTGGACACTCTTATGTTTGAGCATGAAATTAGTTATAGTAAAAGTGTGGTTTCAGCTAACTTTTATTTATTGCACAGAAGTCCAATAACAGCACACTGCTCAGGTTTAGATCAGGGAGTCTGTCTCTTTCATGCCCCTCCAGGTTTCCTTAATTGTTCATGTGAGAGTTAAAGTCTCCTTGTAAGATGACAGAGTCCCCACACAAAGTAAATTCAAGAGGTCTGGGTATTCTGAACTGTCAGCTGTTGCCTGCCGCCTCTCACAAAGGGCAACTCCAGATTGGAACAGAATCCAGGCCCTCTCCTAGAGACTGGTTCAAGAGCTCAAGCTGTGTGTTGAAGTGAGCTGAACTATATCTAGCCAGGATCAGATTCATTATTGTTATTGTTTATTTATTTGTCATAAAAATTTCCAATAGTGTTATCAGAGTTTGCCAGTTTACATAGTTTAAAGCTCATTAGCTCCTCGCCATGTAAGGCAAGGCAAGTTTATTTATATAGCACAATTTGACAACAGACTATGTAGTGCCATAGTCTTTAAATAACTAGGGGAAAAAATCCATCCATCCATTTTCTTATCCAATTCAGGGTCTGGAATGTATCCTAGATGTCATAGGCCAAAAGGCAGGGTAAACCGTAGCGTGTCTTTGAACTGTGGGAAGAATCCAGAGAGAACCCATACAAGGTTGGAAACAGCATTCAAACTCCACACAGAAAGTAACTTTTCTACATATTTTTTCTGACTTTTTTTGACAATTCATCAGCTATTTCTTCCATTTGGATACCAAAACAGACCTCTTCAGCACATTTTGCTATGTAGCACAACTAGTACAAGACGTCTGTACTCAAGGTCTGGTGAGTAAAATTAAAATTTTTTTACTCTGTTATTAGCAGGTAGTTGTGACTGTGAGCTGCAACCTTGCAGTTTTTGGATGTGGTCTGCAGAGCAAACTTGTTAATGTTGGCTGATAACTTGTCAGTGTGAAGGACTGAATGCTACAACAACTTGTGTCAACATTTCCACAAATTCAGAGATTATTCTTCACTCACAAATAGATTTAAGCAGTCTCCCCAGTGATATATGCTAATATCCAAGAGGAGAGGGTATTTGAAGTGATAAAACAGCACCAGCAGAGTGCTCACTGTGACACATTAACAAGTGACACTGAAAGTGTAACTTTTGAAAACAAGTTTAATTTTCTTCAGAGAAGCTGGAAAAAAATAAAGTTCATGATTTTAGTCAAGCAGCAACAAATTCTCTACAAATCAGAAAAGGTTGGATTAGTTTGAGTAACTAATCAGGTCAAGAGTTTTGTGGATTTTTCTTTTCCTTTTCTTTTTGGTGTATTTTATTTTTACTTTACATATCTCGGGAATATAGTGCTATGCTCTTGTTTACTAAGGCAAAAGGCTAATTTATGTCAACTAATGATATGAAATAATTATAAATGTAAAATAATAATAAAAATATAAATATGTTATTATAAATTTAAGCTAAATACAGCATTACCATGAATATAATTCAGTTAATAAAAGCACTGCACCTGGTAAATTTCAGTTGCATCAAACAGAAAAAAAATTACATGAAAATTGCAATTAGTAAACATAACTTTTCAACATTTCACTGCTCGATTTCTGTCCAAATATCTGGAACTGAAGGACTCTGACAATGTGGCAATTTACATTAAAATAGGGCAAAAATAAACAAAAGACTTAAAAACGACTGTGCTATAAAACTTATTACTAAATGGTCCAACACTGGAATTCATTTTGCTTTGCTTATTTATTTAATTTGCACTCGTTTAAGTCATTTGCATTTGAGTTCAATTTCATGAAAAGACTGCAGATTGCTGTTAACACTAAGCAATAAAAGTTAAAGCTAATAGAAAAAGAGTAAGAAGTGATGATAAAACAGTAAACACAACAAAGTTTCACAGAGAAAATAAGACGGCTGGATCACTGTATATTAAGATTTGTTGTGTAACTGTTAATGATCAATCAGGTAGATTAATCTCTATACAGGTAAGACCCACAGTTTGACTTCAAATTAAAACTCTGTTTATTTTATGTCTGTGAAGGTTCATCCAGGTCATCGCAGTCTAAGGAGCTGGAAAGAAAAGCATCTGGAAGTTTCTTGAACACGTTTTATCTCTCATCCGAGAAGCTTCTTTAGTTCTAAGAGCAATTGGTGGAATTCTCTAAAGTCCAGACGTGTTTCTTTCCAAACTCCTTACACTGATTATTTTCTATTGGCTAGATGGAAATTTTCATTACAGTAGATGTCTTCAGATGTTGTGAAGTTTTCATAGTCTTGTTCTTCATCTTCATCTTCATATTGGGCACAGGCACTCTGTTGTTTGGAGGTCTGCTTCTTCGAGTACATCATAACTTCTTGGTTTCCATAAATCTATTCAGACACCAATTAACACACATAATGTTATTTGTATTTTGGAATCTATTATGAAGCAAAGATTTTAAAAAGTATTTTTCCTGCATTCAAACTAAAGTTGCCTTTTTAATGCAAGTTTCCACCAATGAGTATAACAATGGCTATGCGCTCATGATTACACACACACAGGCACGCTTATATATCTCAACTTACATTTACTCAAGTGCCTTGAGGTGTGACTACTTTTGTGATTTTGTTTTATAATAAACTGAATTGAAATAAGTGCAAATAAGTTGCATGGTCCCAGACATTTGTTTTTGTTGAGGAGTAGCAGGATTGCTCCGAGCCTAACTCGAATTACTGAACTCTGCACCTACCTCTACAGGAGAAGGCAGCAACACTTCATTTCCGCCACATGTACTTGTGATCTCATTCTTTCAGTCACTACCCAGCGTTGCAGTCACTTATTTAAATCAGTTTAAATGACTAACTAAAAGTGGTTTCTCTTGTTCTTGATTTACGGTATTGAGAAATGGTTAGAAAAGTTTTATGGCATATGATATGTCAGTGCTCACTGATTTTAATTTGTATTTAACTTTAAAGGTTTTTCCAGTATATTGGTTGACTACTCACATAATTAGAGTTTTTATTCTTGAGTTAGTCTGTTAAGCCCCAGGAATGTTTCTGAGGTTCTTGTTTAAAAATCATAATCACAAAGTGAATTGACCATTTCTCTGCAAATACAAACTCTGTAAACAATCTTGGTATCAAAAGAAAGCAAAAAATATACAGAAGTTTTTCCAGGCCTGGTCTTTTATAGCATATAACCTCCTAAAATATGCTGCAGTAGATTAAAAACTGAAGGAACCCACGAATCAATATATGGACATTAGCTGGGCAAAGATTACTCTACTTCACCTCAGCAATATCAGAGTTACAGAGGTTTTATTAGAGACATAGCTGAAGGTTTTGTAGTTTGGCAGAATTTGGCCTAATCTGTGAAAGTTGAAATTTCTTCAGCATTGAATAGCAGAAATAAGGCTTTGTCAGAGGTCATTTTTGGAAAAAAATAATTAATAATCCGCAACCGACAACATTGTACATAACAGTAAATTGGTGTGTAATAAGCAAGCGAAAAGGCAGAAAACAAAGACTTTTGATGGGAAACTGTTCTCGAAGTACACAGAGAGCTCTGCAGCAAGTGCGATTCTCTCGTGGTTGAAGCAACATATCAAAAGTTACAGGTAATTCATTACAATGTTTTTCCAAAGGTGAAGCGTAGTTTTGGTCTTTTGCTGCTGCTTCAGTGAATTTTTGTTGGACAGTTACAATTTCGGAATCTGTGAGATGTCTGCTTTCAGCACTTAACGGCATATCTGTGTACGTTGAACAATCCGTGCTTTGTGTTTACATCTTTTGCTGTCTTGACTGTGTTTGGTGGTTGTTGAATGGTTTTGTGAGCATTTAGCTAAGATTCTGACATTTCTGTAGGTAACTTCCTCCAGGGATCTCTGAGATATAATGCTCTCAAGAATAATGAGGTTAGAGAGAAAACCCATAAACAAAATGGACTGACAGTTACCAATGCCTCTGTTCAATACTTTGCATCAGAACAAGACATCTTGAGTTAAAGTAGGTCAGATACAAGGACCGGACTGAAACTGAATGGAAGAAAAAACACACCCAATGAATAACTCTGAAAGACCTTCAGAATCCAATTTTAAAAAAATACAAGTCTGGGCCTTTTTAAACAAAATTATAAATATTGTATTAAACGCAACTAAGAATCAATTCATTTTTGTGTTATCCCATATGTTTATGGTGAGACATGTTATAGATATGGCACACTTTGTACTTTAGTTTTCTTACATCATTGTCCATTGCACCCATCACTTCCTCTAAACCTTTTGCCTTGGGTGCATTTCTGTCCACGATGGCTTCATCTTCTGAAAACACACAGCATAAAACATGGTTATGCTCTTTTTGCATGCACATTTGAGTGGATGGCTTTTTGCATGTTTATGAATGTAAAATATACCTTTTACTTTGTGATATTTCCACTTGTAAACTACAACCACAAGGATGCCTATCAATAGCAGCAGCACAGGGGGAACGGTGAAAGGAACATAAAGTGCTGCATCTGAAAAGCAGAAACCAAATCAGAATGCACTAAAAATACAAACTTCCTTTTTATGCATTTAAGGACACATAGCAGAACTGTGGGTTTAGATTATATTTTTATTAATAGTTACAGCTGTTGACTACTGGTGCACACACACATAGCTGTTTTTGCACTTAGGATCATTTTGGTGTGATATGCATTCACCCCCAAGGGACTTACTGAAACTATAGCCATGAGAAGGTAAAAGTAACCATAGCTCATGGAGTGACAACATACTTGATCTGACAACATGCCAGGGGTACTGAAAAACACATATTGTATATACTGTACCTTTAACAGGTTGACCAGGAGTTTGTGTTTGAGTTTTTCCAAGAGCTTTCATTGTAGAAGTTTGAGTTGTTCCAAGAGCTTTCATTATAGAAGTTTGAGTTTTTCCAAGAGCTTTCATTGTAGAAGTTTGAGTTTTTACAAGATTTTCTGATGTAGGAGGTACAGTTTTTCCAGGAGTTTTTACTGTAGAAGGTACAGTGCTGGTATGCTGCAGAAATTCTGTTGGAGAAAAAAACCCTCTTAGTTCTCTTAGAAACTTTATTTTAACACAAGAATCACATTTTAGTAGAAAGACTAGTGCAGAGGGTCCTGACTGATACCCCAAAAATCTTAAACTATTCACACAACTGAAATTAGATTATTAATTAATTATTTATTTATTCATTTATGTAGCAAACCATCCAGTAAAGAAGATTAAAAAAACTGGCCTCTAGTTCTGTTTGGCATGTATTCTGTGCTTTGTGTGAAACACTATGGAATTGTCATAATTCTATCACACTACAAACAACTGAATCACCAGCCGCAGTGTATGCTTTAAAAGCAGTTAAAAAAAAAAAGATGTAACTCATAGCTCTGTCTATTTTTCCTTCATTTAAATGTGTTCATCTCACCGACTGACAGCTGAATCTTGGTGTAGTTTCCAACTCTCCACCGTGAGTCTGACCCACACCAGTAGGTCCCAGCATCTGCTTCTTCTAGCTTTGTGATCATCACTGAGAAAGAGCTGGAATAAATATCATCTCGTAGTGCGAATCTGCTTTCACTCATCACCATGTCTCTGCAGCTGTTGCGGTGGTCTCCCTTACAGAGGAACTTCCTGTTATCCCGATGTTGTCGAGGATAAGGGCACTGCAGAGTTAGTGGATGTCCCACAGTACCTGTTATTTCAGTTGACCTGACACAGCACCACTCTGTAAGATGGAAAGAGAAAAACTATTAAAGACTCATAAAATATTCAACTTTTTTAAAGAGTCCTTTAGAAGAAACTGTTTTCTTTTGATTGGTGTAATGAGATATTACTATGACCTCTCACCTTTGACTTTCAGGTCAACAGCAGAGAAAACATCATGGTCAGAGTTTGTTTGAACACCACAAAGGTAATACCCTGAATCACTTTGGGTCAAACTGCTAATTGTCAGTGTGAATATTCTTGATGTCTTTTCATCATCAAGACTGAATCGTCCATTTTCTCTGTTGTTAGAGGTGATCAGTGCCCGCTGCAGACATGTGGAGGGCCGGTTTCCTCTGCAGATGTACTTCAGGCTGTTCCGGTACTGATTCTCATAAGGGCAATTGATGGACTTAGAATATCCCTCATAACTTTCAATATTGGTCACAGTATCACAGCAGTGGTCTGTCAAAAAGATAATTTTATTAGTTTTACAGAACACAGTGTTTTCTGTCAGCTGATATAATGAGATGTTACTATGAACGCTCACCTTTAACTTTCAGCTCAAAAGCACAAAAAAGATGCAGGTCAGAGTTTCTTTGGATGCCACAAAGGTAACGCCCTGAATCACTTTGGGTCAAACTGCTAATCTTTGTTGTGAATTTTGTTGACATCTTTTCATCATCAAGACTGAATCGTGGATTTTCTCTGTTGTCAGAGGTGATTAGTGCCTGCTGCAGACATATGGAGGGCCGTGTTCCTTTGCAGATGTACTTCAGGTTGTTCTGGTAACTTGACTCATACGGACAACTGAAGGACACTGAATATCCTGCATAACTTTCAACTTTTGTCACACTGTCACAGCAGCTGTCTGTCAAAAAGATAAATAGCATCACAAGACATGCTACAGCAATAGAATAGAGATATTATATTTTATTTATTTAGCTTGCTGCAACAAGATTGTAATGATCTTAAGAAAATCTGAACCAACTGAAACATTTATAATGACTAAAACTGAGGTGCATCAATAGGTCATATTTTTAGCAGTAAACGCAAGTAATGTTTTATCAGTCATGTTTTTATCTGTTGTTACCTTGTAACCTCTACAGTAACAAATGATTTATATACACAAATTTCCCTTGAATTCAACATATAATTAATTTTTGGTAAGTTTTCATTTGCCTTTAATAGTATGTTGATTCTATAGCAGAAATAGCAGGTAAAAGCAGTAGATTTAACTTTCTTTTTCAATTCAAATTGTCCATGTGTTTATTTACCTGGTACCAATTCCAGCTTAACTTCAGTGTAGATATCGTTCCAATTTTTGCTCACTCCACACCAGTATTTCCCAGCATCCGTAGAATGAAGATCAGAGATGATTGCTGTGAAGATTCGTGCCGTTTTGTCATCATGGGTCTTGTATTTGTTTTTTGTTAATTCCGATGTTGTAATAAGAACATCACTGTCATCACAGTCGTTCCTACACAGATACTTTTCATAAGATTGATAACCTGGACCGTAAGAGCAGGAAATTTCAACCTTACTCCCCAGATATCCAGTCACATGGATCACCCCCACTGCACTGGTCACACATATCAGAGCAACTGTAAAGAAAAGACAGGATAACAAATATTTATTTAATATTTATTTATTTTGTCATCTCAGCATTCATATTAGCAATGCTATTGCTATATAATTAAAATACCAAAATCAACAGAAGGCGTGGCATTCTGCTCTGCACTGCAAAAAATATTTACACATTTACTCTAGATTTACCTTTAATCGTCATCTTTTTACTAATGTACTTATTTAAATAACTTACTGCAGATGGTAAACAGGAGATTCTGAAGGCTCCACATCTTTGCTTTGCTTCTTAGAAGAAGAACCCTGACAGGAAATAAAGTTAAAATGTGACGCCTGTAGTTTGAATACACCTAAAACATTTAGATGAAAACATCTAGGCAATGTTAAAGCCTTCTACTTCTGCATTAAGATCACACACACACACACACACACACACACACACACACACACACACAAGGCGGCACAAGACACCATAAACCACACCACAAACAATAACCAAGCAACACAAGCAACAAGACAGCAGAAGGGTAGGCCTGTAAGAAACACACACACACACACACACACACACACACACACAAGGCGGCACAAGACACCATAAACCACAAAGAATAACCAAGCAACACAAGCAACAAGACAGCAGAAGGGTAGGCCTGTAAGAAAGGCCAGAAAAACTGTTTTCTGGGGTCCAACATGCTATAAAGCAGTGGTTTCCAAACTTTTTTTGCTAGTTACTTGAAAAGTAACTATTGCGTTACTTTAAGAAAAACCCTCTGGGGTCCAGGGTATATTTGGCCATTTTTAGCTACTTTTGATTTTCCGTCTACATTTTACCTTTAAAAACGTTTTACTTTGCTTTGTTTGGTATCATCCTTTTCAGCACAACCTAAGGTGTCTGAATTTACAGTTATGTTTTCATTTTGACATACTGTATTAACACAACTGATCTAAAATCAGACAAAAAACATAAAATACGAGTAGAAAAAGTTATATTTTTTACTGTAAAAACCACAAACATGTTTAATGAATCATATTTCATAACTTTAACTACACACTCTAAACACGTTAAACGTCACAGATCTCTCACATCTCAAAACTCTCTCTTTTTCTGCTTTCTTTCTCTCTCTCCTAAAACTTCCCCTGGTTTTTTTGGGGGGGGGGGGGGTCATAAGCAGAGAGATCTTGCTAGCTTTGTCCTTAGACAGTAAACGTGACGAAACTATTCAGGAAAAAAACACGCCGTATATATTGTTTATCATGACTCTGGTTTTACGTGGCCTATCAACACAATTTAAAAACTGGTATATATCACCTTGTTGCTTTGTCTTTAAGTGGTCGTGTGATTGGCTTACCACGACTACTTTATTCTTCCTCAGTCAAACAGCAGCACTCATGCGATTGTTTTGCCCCCTTAGCTCCAGGTGTTGTGCCAAAGAAGTGACCGTGATTGCCGCCCACGGGAGCGCGCGGAGCTGCTTAAAGCTGTAGCGCCCAGATAGACTTAGCATATGCTACTTCCGATGGGGAAACGCCCGTAGGGCGCTTCGTTTCCGGTGTGATATTCGCGTCTTGTTTACGGTCGGCTTCCCCCCCCCCCAAAAAAGTCAACCAAATGGATGACTCAAGCGGCGATGTCTTGGGCATTTACCGAATATATCTGTAGATGATGTTCATCGACTTGTTCATATTTTCCCCTCGCCTCAGAGCAAAAGAGAGAAAGGATTGTAATTTCTCAGTATTTGGCAGAGGTGGAAAGAGTACTAAAATATTTTACTCAAGTAGTATTACTTTGCTGAAATTTTACTCAAGTACAAGTAAAATTATCTGTCTAAAAATTTACTCAAGTAAAAGTAAAAAGTAGCTAATTTAAAATGTACTCAGAGTAAAAGTTACATAGTTACTTTTTTGTCAGCAGGAGGACAGCCTCTTCTGAGTAGTGCAAAAAAGACAACGGGATAAATCTCAAAGTAGTTGTTTTTTAATTAAAAGAAAAACTTTACAAATTAAAGTGCAGTGGCAGTTAAACTGCAAGTCTATACATCAAAATGATGCCAGGTCTCTCTTGGAAATGAGATTTTAAATCTCAATGAGATTTTTACCTGAATAAATAAAGGACTAATAATTAAATGGATAATGGTCACTTTACAGCTTGTGGCAGCACCCTTTAATGTATAGAGTAATGCAGACTTGTTGACATATGTATGTGTGGATGTGCAGATGTATGTACGGGTATATGTTATCTTCCCATGACCTCATAATGTTTCTGTTTTTTATTTTTATTTTTCCTTTTTTTTTTAAATTTTATCTTGTTGCATAAAAATGTTCCTAAATAAAAAGTGTCAAAAAAAATGGATAATGGTCACCAAACCAACCAACCAAACTGTCAAAACCATATAATTCTTTTAAATGAGAATGTGTTCTAAACTGTCAAATAAAAGAACAAGTACTGAATTGAGCTGTACGGCAGCTGCTATAAAAATGTGTTTTAATTTTTTAAACTTGGCCCTGCTCTGTTAATTTTGAGGAGCAGTTGATTTTCAAAGTTAGTAGAGTTCATCATTGTTCGCTTTGCAGTGAACAGTAGTCCAGCACAGCTAAAGAGACGCTCGCAGGCAGCTGAGGCAGGCAGGCCAGTGTTAAGTTTGAGAGAAAGTTTTTTGATGTGTGGAAATGAATTCAGCAGATCCATCTTGTCCGAGACACAGGCAAGGTACCCATCCAGCTCCCCTATACCTTGTGGCCTTTTGGACTTTATTGAAAAGAAGTCTTCTTCATCTGATGAATGTTGCTTGACTTGCTCCACCCCAGCCTCTGCCATCTGGTCAAGGTCTTGTCTCACATAGATCAGACCTGTTGAATGACAAATACACAACACATTAAATATTTCTGACATTTAATTTTGGATAAATGAGGCAACAAGAGTTTATTATAGTGTATGAATTACAAAAACTACAGTTTGTGTAGAAAGGTGCATGTTATTGTACTATTTAATTAATCGTTAATTTAGTTAATTAATTATTGAAATTCATAAGAAACAACTGATTACGGCATGATATTAAATCATGATATCAGACCTGCTTCTATGATATCAGGCCTCTCAGTCCAGGTGGACTTCGGAAGAAGGATTGCAGCAGCAATCAGTTCAGGGTCTTCCATCATCCCACCAAAGCGCTTTTGGACACCATCCTGAATGGCTCTGATGAGTGGGAGACACATTTTGGTGGAGGTCTCCAGTCTGCTGAGTTTAGCTTTTAGCTGGAAGATCACTGGAAGAAGCCACCCCATGTGTGTATTGGTCTCAGACTGAAGGATGTTTAAAGCCTTCACCACAGGCTTCATCATAGTGCAGTAATCAGTCAGGAAAGCAATTTCAGCTGGACTCAGCCTGTATGACATAAAGCAAAGCACTTTTTAGTAAATTACCTTCAGGCATAGATGTGGAATGTAGAGCCAAGTATGGACATGTATTTTAAAAATTCAAAAAAAGGTTTGAAAAACAAATACGTGAGGTAGCTCCAGCATTGTTTTCCACCTGTGTCATTTATGTCATACTTTAGAAATAAGAAATAAAACTCACATTTTCACTTTGAGTTTTTCACATACATTCCTGGTAGCATCCTCCCCCTTCTCTTGTATGATCCGTATGATTCTCTCCAGAGCTGTGTATCTTGAGTTCCACCGAGTTTGAGTTGGCCGGATGAGCGGGAACTTGCATTCACTTTCCACAATTTCTGCTGCCATGTAGGACTGACCTGACTTATTCCAGATTGCTTGGCATTTCCCAAAGGCTGCTCGTGATAGCCGTTTGTATGCACCATTCATCTCTTCTGCCTTGGCAGCATCTGTTATGGCGACTAAATTTAATAGGTGGCATGCACACCTTTCATGTGGTGGTAGCTGGTACTCAAGACTGCTATCTTGCTCCAGGATGGTGAATGTGTCCAGGTAGTCTGCTTTGGTCTCTCCAGAAAAGTCTTGATCTGACTCCAACTCCGCTTCCTCAGGCTGACTTTGTTCACCAAACACACTGAATGCTTTAATAAAGTCTGTTGTCGTTCTTACTACTTTCCCTCTTATTCTGTATTGACAATGAATGTCATCAAGGGCACCAGCTAGGACAGCAAAGGTGTGGGACCCTTTCAACCTCTGGCAAGCAAGGGCAGCACATCTCCTCTCCAAGGTTTCCTCATCTATCCAATGAGCTGTGACTCCTATGAAACTTTGCTGGTGTGCTGTCCAACAATCTGTAGTGGTGGCAACATGGCTGACTTTACTGAGGTGCAACATCAAAGTTTTTTTCATCTGATTAGCAGCTCCCTCTATTCAGCTCCTGAGAGTGGGTCTGGAAATCACTTTGCACTGAGGATTCAGTGTCAACAAAAGTTCTTTAAAAGACGGTTGTTCAACCACAGAAAATGGATAAAGACCTTCACAAATGAAATTAATCATGAGCTTGTCAACCTTTGCCTTTGATACTCGTCTGTTTGCACCCACTGCCATCACATCACTGATTTTTGCTTGCTTTCTTGGAGGTTCTGGTTGCTCCAGGGCTCGCTTTCGCGTTGCTATAAAGTCACTGAAGGCGTTCAGCTTGGATGGATGTTTTCTCTGTTAACAAAAGTTTTTAAATCAGCATGTAAATCAATTTTGTTTTCATTAAACACACCAAATTTTACATAAAATATTTTCCCCCATACGTCCCTAATAAGGCATCAATGCATTACATAGCTACTGCTGGTAAATTATACCATTTTACCAGGGCACAGACCTCTGGTCTGGTGATGCCTGTGATAGCCTTGTGTTTTGTTTTGTTTTTATTGGACAGTAACAGGCTACACAGCAAAATCTCCAGTGTTAAATTAACACTACAGAATGTCTATATGTGTCCACACTGTTGAGTGTTAAATGTAACACTGTTGAGTGTTAAATGAACACTTTTGACAGTGTTGTATTTTTAAAAGTAACCTAGTCAGTTTTCAAGATTTACAATGACTAACACAGAGCAGTGCTGATTTTCTAACACTGGAATATTTCTAACATTTTGAGTTATTTTCCAGTGTTCAGAAAATCAGCACTGCTCTGTGTTAGTCATTGTAAATCTTGAAAACTGACTAGGTTACTTTTAAAAATACAACACTGTCAAAAGTGTTCATTTAACACTCAACAGTGTTATATTTAACACTCAACAGTGTGGACACATATAGACATTCTGTAGTGTTAATTTAACACTGGAGATTTTGCTGTGTAGTTAACGGGAGGTTGCAAGTGCTAATTAACAAGTAACAGAAGTCAGCAGTCTTTGACTAATCTAAGGCAAGTGAGCGCTCTGTTATTCTTTTGCATGCAGTGTGAACATATGTGGGTTAAGTAAGAAAGTACTAAAAAACTACTCAATTACAGTAACGCAAGTAAATGTAATTCGTTACTTTCCACCTTTGTTATTTCGATATAGAGTTCCCTCGTTTATCGCGGGTGTTATGTTATAAAAATAACCAGCGATAGGTGAAATTTGCGAAGTAACTAGCTTTATTATTTACAATTATTTTAGATGTTTTAAGGCTGCACTACACACTTTATACACTTTTCTCAGACAGGCATGAACAGTTTCGCACTTTTCTCTCTTGTTTAAACACTCTCAAAGTTCAAACCTTCCATTATAGAATGAAACCAAAGATCAAAACCTGTTTTCAGTCCCAAACATTTATTTGACAAATAAACACACAGTATATTTGTTTTTCTATAAATAATAATGACAGATTTTAGAACTAATGAATTTAACTTTAAGCTTAATTGCTTAATTTAAGCTTAATGCACCTAATAATCCGGTGCGCGGTATAGATTAAAAAAAAAAAAAATACGGTAACTTCTACCTTCCTTTAGCATGTCCAGAAGTCCATCTTTTTGTGCAATAGCATCTTCCTCTGCCTTTTGGGTACCTTTGACGGTGCAAAACGTTTCATCGACATTGTTGTGTTTGTTGGGGAGAAAACTTACAAAAACACAGAGCAGCACTTCAGTGTCACACTGCTAGTGATTGATGTAGCGATTCTGCTGTGTCGATCTCCTCCGGCATGGCATGGAGGAGCGAGGGACCACTGTAATTGTGAAGATAAGTCACAACATACCCTTCGTAAATACTAACATATAGAGACCCTTACCCGCAATCATTCATGTATTTTTTTATATCCTGTGCCTTTTTTTTTTTTTGGATGCACCGCATTTTCTTTACAGTTAGTAACTGTAACGGCGTTGTAACGATAGAAATAGTAATTAGTTAGGTTACTCGTTCAAAAAGTAACGCCGTTAGTAACGCCGTTACTTGTAACACCATTATTCCCATCACTGCTTATAAGGAACCTCTGATTAGAAAGCAGTAATGAAAGAAAAACATGTTCTTAGAGTGGCTGAATCTGGCCTGTGTACCTGTGTAGCTACCAACCAGAATGTGGAAATCAAGGGTTGCTACTCTTTAGGGATGCCTTGTTCAAGAGTGTTCGCCTGGTTTGAGAGTGCTCTGCCCTGGACTACCACCCAATCTACACTGCACTGAACTCCTAAGGCCCATCCTATGGGCAGAGGATAGATCCATGGAGCTTCCTTGGGCTAAGCTTGGCCAGGCTCGATGGGCTAAAGCTCAGCCACCAGACACTTGCCCTTGACCTTGTGGACCCAGCCTGGCATCAGGGTGGGATCCTGGTGACCCTATTCCAGGCAGGATGATCTGGACCTTTGATTTCTTTTATTTATTTTTTTGTCCAGTTTGCCTTGGGAGAGCCTAACTTGGCCAAATTGCTCCAGAAAACACATTTCTTGTAATCACTAGAAAACACAATCTCCTACGGTGTTATAAGGTGGTGATTCACAGAGGTGGCCTCAGGGTTTCATCTTTGCTTTCTGTAGATGATGTGGTTCTGTTGGATTCATCAGGTTATGACCTCCTTGAGCAGCGTAATGCAGGAATGAGAATCAGCACCTCTAAGACAGACATTATGGATTTTTGCTGGAAAAAGGTGGAGTGCTCATTTCGAGTCAGGGATGAGTTACTGCCCCAAGTGGAGTTGGAGCGTGAGTTTGAAAGAGGAAGGCGGACATTGTACAGATCTGTTGTGGTGAACATTAAGTTGAATGTAAAAGCAAAGTTGCCAATTTATGTTCAATTTATGTTCAATCTACTTTTGTATCCTTGCCTATGGTCATGAGTTCTGGGTAGCAACCAAAAGAATTATGTTTTGGACACAGGCAATCGAGATTAGATTTCTTTAAATCAAACTCAAACCACCGCTCCCGAGCATCTTCCTGACCAACGCACGGTCGGTCGTCAAAAAAATAGATGAACTGAACCTACTTCTCGCCGCACAGCCAATCGTCCGTGACTGCTGTGTCCTGGTCGTCACGGAGACATGGCTACAAGAGGGAATTCCCGACGCATCCGTGTGGCTAGCAGGCCGCACAATGCACCGCAGCGACAGAAAGTCTACAGCGGGGAAAAGCAGAGGAGGAGGTTTGTGTATTTACACACATAACAACTGGTGCACAAACACTAAGATCATCACCACAGTCTGCTCCCCCGACATAGAGGCAATGTCTGTCATGTGCAGACCTTTCTACTTACCCAGAGAACTGCCTGCAGTGCTAATAACAGCAGTCTACATACCACCAGACGCTAATGCTAGCTCAGCCCTTGCATACCTGCACGACAAACACCATTTCTGAGGAAGCTCTCGCTCAATTGCAGGACTGTTTTGCTCTCACAGAGTGGAGTGTCTTTGAACAGGATGACCTAGAGACTCACAGAACCGCAGTGCTGGGTTACATCAAACACTGCATGGACACTGTCACCATGGAAAAGCGGGTCCGGGTCTACCCCAACCGTAAACCCTGGATGACAAGCAAGGTTCAGGCACTGTTAAAGGCATGCAACTGTGCATACAAATCTGGGGACCAGGACATCTTAAAAAAGGCATCAGAGCAGCAAAACTGGACTATTCAAACAAGCTATCAGATCACCTCTCTGATAACAACTCCAGGAAGGTATGGGAGGGCCTGAAACACATCACCAATTACAAAGCCAATGGGACAAATATAGATAATATGGACATCTCGTTAGCAGAGGAACTTAACCACTTTTTTGCCCACTTTGAGAAAACTGCAGTCACCCCCACCATGCACACCACCCTGCCCAGAGTGTCCTCTGAGCACAGCCCCCACACATTTAGCCTCCAACAACATCAGGTCCGCAATGTGTTCAGAGCAGTAAATCAGTGGAAAGCTGCTTGCCCCAATGGAATATCTGGTAGAGTGCTCAAAGCCTGTGCCGACCAGCTGGCTCCTGTGTTCACCAGACTATTCAACCTCTCCCTGACACATGCCACTGTCCCTCACTGCCTGAAATCATCAACAATAGTCCCAGTCCCCAAGTCCACCACCATCAGTAGCCTCAGTGACTACAGACCCATCGCACTGACTCCAGTGGTTGCAAAGTGCTTTGAGAAGCTGGTCCTAAAACACATAAAGGACTGCCTCCCACCCAGCTTCGACCCCCACCAGTTTGCCTATAAGGCAAATAGGTCCACAGAGGATGCAATTTCCACCGCTCTCCACTCCGCTCTGCATCACCTGGAGAATTCTGGGACATCAGTAATGATGCTCTTCATTGATTTCAGCTCGGCCTTCAATACCATCATCCCAGACATTCTTATAGACAAGCTGGTAAACTTGGACTTCCCCCCCCCCTCCACATGTGCATGGATCAAAAACTTCCTCACAGACCGTTCACAATCAGTCAAGGTTGGCAACCAGAGATCATCCACCCTGTCACTCAGCCCTGGCTCACCACAGGGATGTGTTCTGAGTCCACTATTATACACCATCTACACCAGTGACTGCACCCCTACGCACCCCTGCAACATCATCATCAAATTTGCAGACGACACCACTCTGATGGGGCTCATCACCAACATTGATGACACTGCCTACAGGGATGAGGTCCAGCGACTGTCAGAATGGTGTAACTACAATAACCTCACCCTAAACACCAAGAAAACAAAGGAAGTGGTCATGGACTTCTGCAAAACACTTCCTCAGCACCCACATATCTGAGGACCTATCTTGGTCCACAAACACATCAGCCCTAGTAAAGAAAGCCCAGCAGCGCCTCCATTTCTTGAGGGTTTTGAGATGGAACAGGCTGCAGACTGAACTCCTAGTGTCCTTCTACCGTGCCACTATCGAGAGTGTGCTGGTGCACGCCATCCCTGTGTGGTACGCTGGTTGCACAACAGCTGACAAGAAGAGACTACAGAGGGTCATCAGAACTGCAGAGAAGGTGATCGGCTGTCCACTCCCCTCCCTGGACTTAATTGCCAGCTCAAGATGTCTCTCCAGAGCCAGGGCAATTATAAAGGACCACCTCCATCCTAACCACCACCTCTTCAACATCCTGCCCTCTGGAAAAAGGCTCAGATCCATCAGGTGCAAAACCAACAGACTAAAGAACAGCTTCTTCCCGTGGGCTGTCAGAACTCTTAATGCAAACTAAGAGTGTGTAAAGACTTCCCCAACACATCCACTGACACTGCTGTTGATTATCTATGTGCAATATCTCAGTCTTTCCATGTTCTGTGCAATATTTTTGGCTCATGTGCAATATCCTTGGTATGTGCAATATTTTTCAGTCCTGTGCAATATTTTGGTCCCAGTCTGTTTCAGTGTTTCTTACACATACACCATCACCATATATATAGTTTCACTCACATATATGTATACATATACACTGCTTTTTATTTTATTTATTTCTTTTTTCCCCCCCTTCGTTGTATATGGGTTTCTCTTCTTCTTACTTTTGCACCTTTGTGGTCCAGCTACCCAATTTCGCTGTGCAAGAAACTGCACAATGACAATAAAACGCTCTAAGTCTCTAAGTCTAAAGGGTGGTTGGTCTTTCCTTTAGAGATAGGGTGAGGAGTTTGATCATTTGAGAGGGATTTGGAGAAGAGCCACTGCTCCTCCATGTCTTATTAGATGAGGTAGTTGGGGCATCTGGTTAGGATGCCTCCAGGACACCTTCTAGGCAAAGTGCTTTGGGCTTGTCCTACAGGATGGAGGCCCCAGAGCACGCTCAAGATTCACTGGAGACATTATATCTTGGCTGGCTGGAAATGACTCTGTCTTACTCCAAATGAGCTGGATGCCTTTACCTGTTGTCAGAACTCTTTGTCCCTCCTTCACAGCCTCCTGGAGACTGTTGACCTTCACTTAACCGAGCCTGGTGAAACTTTCTCTCAGCTGAACACTGGACACACACATGCATGCATGTACGCACACATGTACACTGATACTGATACTCCCTCACCATCACCCTTCCTTCCCTGAATCAAACGCCTCCTCTCATGCTTACCTCCCATCCGATGTGGACAACGGATCAGCTGGAGGCGTGATCGAAGACTGCAGCGGTCCCAGATCCAGCTGTACACACTGGAATATTCTCCCATGTTGCTTGTCTGTGGTTTAATGTGTTATGATGTGTTGATATCTGTGCATTCTTTTTCTCCTGAATTAGCCTTTTGTGTTACACATTTCACTGTTTTTCCTTTTGCTACCTAGCCTTACCTGTCTTCCAGATGTGATGTTTGTGTATTGTATGTACGGTCAGCAAGGTCTGCAATCTTGGTTGTGGGCAACTGCAACTGAAAAAAAAAAAGCCCCCACCACCGGGCCCTCTCACCATCACCAGTAGGCAATGGTTGAAGTGTCTTGCCCAAGGACACAACGACCGAGGCTGTCGGAGCCGGGGCTCGAACCAGCAACCTTCCGATTACAAGATGAACTTAACAAATAGACAAAATACAATATAAAAAAGCTACAAAATGTGTCATTAAAAAGAGTGATTATGATATGGCAGGTTTCTAGAGGAAGCTATTTAGGTCAAGCATAAATGCATAATGTGTTGCAGTTGGCAGCAAATGTGTTGCATTTAGCAGCAAAATGTGTTGCTTTTAGCAGCAACACATTTTTCTCTCATCACTCTTATTTTGGGTATGTCTTATGTGGTAAATGTGAATCCTAGGCAGTTTCGTTATCATTTATCAAATGTCAGATCACAGAATACAGATATGGTGCTAGTATAGTTTTAAATGTGTTGCTGCTTTAATCATATTTTAATGCTGTGAAAGGTGAGAAACTGCAAAGGCATTTACAAGTTGTCTATAGTCGTTTGCATCACATCACTGACATTCATGTCCCCCTATTTCAGTTTTCAGGCCCCTCTTCTGTGGAACCAGCTTCCAGCTTGGATTCGGGAGACAGACACTATCTCTACTTTCAAGATTAGGCTTAAAACTTTCCTTTTTGCTAAAGCATATAGTTAGGGCTGGACCAGGTGACCCTGAATCCTCCCTTAGTTATGCTGCAATAGACGTAGGCTGCCGGGGATTCCCATGATGCATTGAGTTCTTCCTTTCCAGTCACCTTTCTCACTCAGTATGTGTTAATAGACCTCTCTGCATCGAATCATATCTGTTATTAACCTCTGTCTCTCTTCCAGAGCATGTCTTTCATCCTGTTTTCCTTCTCTCACCCCAACTGGGAATGTCATGGTCCTGGGTCATTTTAACCCAGTGTTCTTAGTTTTCCTGTGGTTTTGTATTTTGTTCTTTATGTTCGTAGGATTGTTTGGTTTGGTATTTGGATTCCCCCTGTGTCCATGCTTATATTGTGGTGTTTGTTCTGGTACCGTGTTCCCATCCCTTGTGTTCTGTGTTCTCCTCATCCTCTCGCGTATTCATTCTTGTTCTCTGCCTCTCTCTCTGCCTCTCTCTGTGCTCATCTCTGTGTACTCTGTGTTGTGTTTAAGGTCCACATCTTAGTGTCAGTATTTTCAGTTTCGTGTCCTCCCCGCTCTGTCATAAGTAATTGTCCTCAGCTGTGTTCCCCGTGTGTTTCCACTTCCCTCATTACCTTCTGTGTATTTATGTCAGAGTATCCCTTTGTTCCATGTTGCGTCGTCCCTCTAGGTTGTGTGCATTCCCTCGTGTCTTCCCAGTGCCTCGGCTTTAGTTTCTCCCAGTATAGTTGTGTATGACCTTTTGTGCCATTCTGCAATAAAGCAGCTTTTTGAGTTTAATTCCTGCGTGGTGAGTTTTGCGTTTGGGTCCTTCTCCTGCCTGCACACAGCCACCTCATGACAGGGAAGCGCTTTGAGGCGACTTTTGTTGTGATTTGCCGCTATATAAATAAAATTGAATTGAATTGAAACTCTATGGATCTTGTGCTCAGAGCTTGTTCCTCTGCTGCCATGATTCGTGCCTCTGTGCTGTCTTTCAGTACAGCTTTGTCCAGCCACTGGTGGGATTTCTGGATGGCAACCACGTCCTCTATCTGCTGGTGGTACATACCATGCAAGGGCCTGTCTTTCCATGATGGTTCCTCCTCTTCCTCCTTTTTTGCCTGAGGTATTTGCTGAGCATGTGGTCGATTGGGGCAACCTTCTCTCTCTCTCTCTTTATGTATATGTATATGTATATATATATATATATATAACATAAATGCTACGGCAAGGAGGAGTCAGGACGCCAGGTCAGGGGGGAGATATCATCACCCCCACCCGAGATTGGGTACACAGCCCCAAGTGCGATAGGAGAAGGATCGTTGAGTGCGAGAGGAACTGACCTGAAAAATAGGATCATGGCCAAGCTTGAAACCTGGATCCCCCATAGCCGGTTACCAAGATTACGTGAAGTACCCTCAGAAGGTCTGCTACATGATGTTAACGCAGCACTACGGATGATACCTACAACCACGATTACCGACACTAACAAGCTGATCTACAATACGGCAGCAGTGATCAGTGAGATGCTTGGCTACAAGTTGAACAGCCACAAGGGGCAGTACCCTCCATGGAGAAGGAGGCTAGAGGGCAAGATCAAAGTAGCACGGAGGGAGGTTAGCCAACTAACGGAGTTGCAGAAAGGTGCGACAAAGAAGGTGCATAAGAAATACAGCAAGCTGTCCATACCTGAGGCCTTGGAAACTGCCAAGCAAAGACTCCCAGCCTTGGCCAGCCGCTTGAGGAGGTACACCAGAGAGATAGAAGGCAGGAGAATAAACCAGCTGTTCTCCACAGAACCAGCAAAGGTGTACTCTCAGTGGCAAGGGAACAATAAGAGAACAGCACCACCAAGGCTGGAGACGGAGCAATACTGGAAGAGCATATGGGAGAAGGACGCAACCCATAACGGCAATGCTCAGTGGCTAGTGGATCTGAGGGCAGACCATAGCGACCTCCCTGAACAGGGTCCAGTAACCATCACAGTGGCAGATATCCAAGAAAGGGTCTCCAGTATGAAGAGTTGGACAGCACCAGGGCCCGACATGGTTCACGCCTACTGGCTGAAGAAGCTGACTGCACTACACGAGTGTCTGGCAGCACAAATGAACCAGCTGCTAGTTGATGAGAGACATCCGGAATGGCTAACTGAAGGTCAGATGGTCCTGATCCCCAAGGACCCCAAGAAGGGACCGGTCCCATCCAACTACCGACCAATTGCCTGCCTTAGTACTACATGGAAGCTCCTGTCAGGCATCATATCGGCTAAGATGAACAGGCACATGGGTCAATACATGAGTGGGGCACAGAAAGGGATTGGCAAGAATACCAGAGGCGCAAAACACCAGCTACTGGTAGACAGAACAGTCAGCTGAGACTGCAAGACCAGACTGACCAACCTGTGCACTGCCTGGATTGATTACAAGAAGGCCTATGACTCAATGCCCCACAGCTGGCTACTGGAATGCCTAGAACTGTACAAGATCAACAGGACCCTAAGAGCCTTCATCAGGAACTCAATGGGGATGTGGCGTACAACACTACAGCCCAACTCCAAGCCCATAGCACAAGTCACCATCAAGTGCGGGATCTACCAAGGAGATGCTCTGTCCCCACTGCTGTTCTACATAGGCCTGAACCCCCTCAGTGAGATCATTAACAAGACTGGCTACGGATACCGACTACGGAAAGAAGCAGTTGTCAGCCACCTCCTGTACATGGATGACATCAAGCTGTATGCCAAGAGTGAACGAGACCTCGATTCACTGATCCACACTACCAGGATATACAGCAATGACATTGGAATACATGTATATATACGTGTATATATATATATAAATATATATATACACGTATATATATATATATATATATATATATATATATATATATACACTCTCTAAGTGTGTCCTTATCTCCTCTTCACTGGCCTGAATTCTCTCCAGGAGATCCTGCATTGTGTACCTGTTCTCTGTATTCTCCTGCTGCCCTCCTAACGCAGGTCCTTCGTAAGGATTTTCCATTAAAAGTCTCTTCAGCTTCTTCAGTCTTGGTCGCTGTTTCCTCATATATACATATATATATATATATATATGTGTGTGTGTGTGTGTGTGTGTGTGTGTATATATATATATATATTCAAGCTCGGGTCCTCTACCAGAGACCTGGGAGCTTGAGGGTCCTGCGCAGTATCTTAGCTAAATATATATAAAGGCACCATCATGGAAGGACAGGCCCCTGCACGGTATGTACCACCAGCAGGTAGCAGAGGTGTGACATCCAAAAATCCTACCAGTGGCTGGACAAAGCCAGACTGAAAGACAGCACGGAGGCTGTAGCAGCAGCCAGTAATAAACCAGTCCTCATCAAGGAACAGTGCTCTTTAATGAATGCAGCACAAAACTTCACATCGTAGGTGTAATAGGATGAAACATCAAGCTTACAATAAGCCATCTTAACTACACTCTAGCTCTACATTTCCCCGACTGCACTTTTCTCTTATTTCATGACACCACCCTCTAGTGGTGCAATATGATATAGTCATTACAGAACACAACATCTCCTCACTTTATGAAAAGAGTTCACCCTAGGAAACAAATAGCACAGTACCGAAATGAAGTAATTCACTGTTTAGCAAATCAAGCATACACTTGTGAACTTAAATGCCGTAATAGTTATAACATCAGAATACTACAACTAAAAAGGCTAAATAAGCCTGAAATTATATTGCACTCCTATGTAAAATGGAAAGAAATTATTATACCAGTTATTTCCATTACAGTTTTTTTCTTAGTGCATTGGTGGCAGTGAATCAGTTCTTTTAAACCCAAAATAGAACAAGTAATAACATTTCTCTAATGTCCTTTTATCAAGCAACCTATTATGGTACAATATAGTCTTTGTGCCAGCGAGGCTTGTACTTGACACGTGGCAGTCTTCTGGCAGTAGGTGAACCAGTCTGAGTGTGGTGCAACCTAGCAGTGTCAGCGTTCTTTTCAGTCACTGGGTGACAGCGTGCTAGATGAGTGGCATTCCAAATCTTTCCATCACTCAGCAAGAAGGCATTTCAGCCTTTGGCTTTTGTTACTGTTACAGGAGGAGTAAATCTGGGATCTCCCTTGGCAACGTGGTGTGGTTTCCTTATCCTCACTCTCTCTCCTGGTTGCCATGACAACTAAAGATCGATGAGATGAACTGAATGACATCTTCAGTAGTAGCAAAAAGTGAAAAGGCAAGCTCAGGCCATTTGGAGTAGTAGTCAGTCAATGTTATGACGTATCTACAAGGAGGTATTGCAGTATCAAAAGGCCCAACAATGTCGAGACCAAGTTTTTTCCATGAACCATCAGGCAGTGGGATGGGTTGGAGAGGAGCAGGAGTAGTATATGCAATTTTGTCATTGGAATGGCAAAGGAGGCACGAGGTTATGGCAGACTGAACTTGTGAGTCCATTCTTGGCCATCAGTAGAGATCTCTTAATCTTTGTTTTGTGCGCACAATCTCTTGGTGACTTTCATGTGCTAGTGCAATCAGTTTAGGTCTCATTGAAAGTGGTGCAATGAGCCTTGAGCCTCTGAGAACATAATCACTTAGGGTTGAGAGTTCATCACGGATTGTGTAGTAAGGTGCAAGTGTGACATCAAGTGCTTTGATTGAGGCAGGCCAGCCACTTTGTATTTGTGAACGCAAAGTAACCAGTTCAGGGCAAGTTGAACAGTCAGAGTCAAAGTCAGCAACTGGAAGTGAGGACATGGCAGCAGAAACTTGGGCTACCATTTCATGATCTGCATCCGATGTGGGATGGGAAGAAACAGGCAGGGGCAGGCGAGAGAGACAGTCAGCTGTATAGTTCTGAGAACCTGGGCGGTAAATAACATCATAGTCAAAACTAGAGATGGACTGATCCGATATTACGTATCCGTATCGGTCCGATACTGACGTAAATTACTGGATCGGATATCGGAGAGAAATAAAAAATGTAATCCGATCCATTAAATATCAAAAAAGCACCTCACAAAACTTGCGACATGGCGTAACTCGGCTCATAACCGTAGCACGTCGGAGCAGTGTGCCTCACGTGATAGAGCCGCTGTGTGTATTTGTAGCCTCGCTACCAAACCGGCATTTCATCTCTGAGGAAGTTATCCCAGAGAGAAGTAAAGCAAGTGTGTAAGTTCATCTCTGAATGTTTGTAAAGCATTCCCGCGTTAAGCTTAACAACCGATATATGGAGCGACTGCCTCTTCTCTCTCTCTCTCTCTCTCCCTCTCCTGCCGCTACTTCAATCATGAAACTGCTTAATGATCAGCTGATCGGCTTTTCTGTCGCGAGTCCGTCTCTCTTTTTTGTTGCCCACTTCGCGCCAGAAAGAGGAAACCAGCGGCTGAACAACAGCAGCACGTTTAAGCTTGATAAGCTGTTGTTGGAATTTATTTAATATTACTTTCTACACCAGGATCCTTTTCTACGTAGCTGACGGCTGGTAACTGTGCAGGGGCGGATCTAGCAAAGTTTAGCCAGGGGGGCAGGTAGGGCATTAACAGGGAAAAGGGGGGCACAAAGACATACTTTTCTTTCTTATTCTCATTTAAAATGTCTAGCTTTTAATAAATAATTATCCGAATCTTACACCCAAAGTTTTAATCTGATGTAAAATGTATAGAAGTCCATTTCTGTATATAGTAACTATTAAGTCTAATATACCCTAGTAAGCTATAGTACTTTTTCCTTTGGGAAGGTACGATCTGTGCAGTCTGCAATTCTGTTGAAGAAAGATGTTGAATCTATTTAATTATTCTTGAAAAATAATTGATTTCTGTGCATTTTTTTTCACACTGCATCAAATTAAAGTTGATTGCGTCGATTAAGCATCATGAGGTGGAGGGTGGGGGGTGGTCCCTTTTTTTTTTTATTTTGCTGGGAGTTTTAGAACCCTATTAGTTAGGTTGCTTACTCTTTAAAATACCAGAATAGGGAGGATAGAGTAGGTTTAAGTTTATTAGATTGATCAGTATTGCTGAACTATGAAATATTTTGGGTGCAGTGTATTTTTTGCATACAGGTGTAACAGAATAGCTTTAGTGTTTTGTTTTTTTTTAACTTGAGTATGAACTTATACAAAAAGCAGCAAGATATTAAAAAACAGTTTTATTGATTAAAAAACACACTATATCGGATTCATATTGGTATCGGCAGATATCCAAATTTATGATATCGGTATCAGACATAAAAAAGTGGTATCGTGCCATCTCTAGTCAAAACAGAGGAGGCGGGCAGACCAGCGGCCGATGCGCATGCCAGCCCTATTAATCCCTTTGGTGCTCAGTAGTGTTGTCAGAATTTGGTGGTCTGTCTGGAAAGTAAAACGTCGGCCCCACAAATACGTTCTCCATTTCTCTGCAGGCCACACACAAGCATAAGCTTCTTTTTCAACAGTTGAGTACTTTTGTTCTGTTGCAGACAGTGTGCGGGAAGCAAACGTCACAGGTTTTTCACTGCCATCAGGTTGCACTTGAGCAAATACAGCACCAAGCCCATAGTCACTTGCATCAGTAGAGATCACAACACGCAAGGCAGGGTCAAACAGTGCCAGTGCAGGACTATTCACCAGGAGTTTTTTTACTTCTTCAAAGCTCTCTTGTGGATCTGAAGTCCATGTGAAGGTGTTCTTGTCGTTAGCACAGGCCCGCATAGGGGTTGCAACAGTTGCAAAGTTTGGCAAGAACTTGGAGTACCATGACACCAAGCCCAGGAAGGATCTCAAAGCAACAGCCTCAGATGGGGGAGGGGCTCTCAAAACTGCCCCAATAGGGCTTGGGAACGTGATGTCACGGGAGGGGGACCACGCCTCTTCCCGCCATGACAGTAGGCCAAACAAAGCACACGGAAGCGTCAGCTATGGTTTGTACGTACTGTGTTGTTGGTTGCAACGTTAGATCACACGATAGGGAAGGAAAGAAGCTGGAAAATGGGTTCTCTTTTCATCGTTTCCCCTCCTGGAGGCAACGGGAGGGATCTCATGTATCCGATATTATTAAACGAAGACGTCAGACTTGGATTGCAGCGGTCAGACTCGGACTGGCACGCAAGGCGAGTGCAACGAAAGCGAAAAAGAGCACCCATCGGAGGTAACCCCCGCCCCAAAAACATACAAAATTGTGCTCATTGTACGCTAATCTGCACATAACTTTCAGATGAATCACGCACCTGGAATACTGGTGTACATTTACGTTATATGTATGCACTAATTTTATCTTACATGCTTTCATTATGCAGCTGCAGAGTATGAAGGTGTGCCCCGTGCAGAAGTAATAGATGAAGATCTGACAGAAGACCAACAACAAAATCACCATGTCATGAAGACTGTGGACAGGAGTTACTCATATCATGTGAGGGTGAAGGCACAACACTGCTTGATAAGAATGTTAAGGTGTGCTGTGTTTTGGTGAATATGTGCCCCAGTGTGGTTGTCAAACCAGGGCCAAATGAAACTTGCTCTTGTTGAATATTCATAAAACTGCTGTGTTGCATGTACAGTTCATTGTAAATAATTGTACTTTCTGTAAAGTGGTTTCAATAAAACAGAAATCAAAAGTATGTTTATTTTTTTTTATTCAAGATCTGTTCACATGTACTTAGCAAGTACATGTGCAGGTACACATGAAATGCAAACTATTTACATGGCAACGCACAGCTGGCATCAATCGTGAATCGTTCATCTAGAGCAACTTTGGGGGCAGCTGCTGAGGAGAAGTCAATGTTATGTGCAACCTCTGGCTATATCTTGGTCATATGGTCAACGTACTCACAACGTGGAGGCTTAAAAACGGCCAAATCTTGTACCCAACCGTTTGTGAATTAGATGTGCGCCTCCAGGAATTTATAATTCCGAAAATGATTCGCCGTGTATGCACTGACTCCACAGACAAGGTACGCGAAAATATCGGGATAGGACAACGGCGGTAGGCTGTCTGGGTTTCCGCTCCACTGCCTTATTTCATACGGGTCCACATTACCAATGCACGCTATTTTTTCCAAGTACCATCTCTTGGCGTCTGGGCGCAATCGGTCGCGATACAGCCCTTTGTCTTTTGCGCTGATTTTAAGCATGGTTCTGACAGTCCTGCTTCCGACACAGTGTGTTTGTTTTGATTTGTGGCCGTCTTCTATTTTTATGTATATAAGTTTAGATTAGTTATTTATAGTTGGTTTACACAGCTTTGTGTATGTATGTGTATGCATGTGTAATGTATATATAGACAGGTGTGTGTGTGTGTGTGTGTGTGTGTGTGTGTTTTACATTGCTGTGCTTGAGAGCCACCATCTACTGGAACCAAATTCCTTGTATTTGTCTGCACATATACTTGGCCAATAAACACGATTCTGATTCTGTCATGGCGCCGCGATCCCACAATGCACTGCGGCGTGACGTCAACTCCAAAGCCCTATATGCTCCTCATCAGGAAGAATGCCATCAGCAGTGACAACATGACCTAGGAAGCGTAGTGATGTCTTCCTAAAATGGCATTTGTTTTCGTTAAGCACAAGTCCAGCATCTTTGTCCAGCTTCTGCAGGACAGTGCTAAGGTTTTGGTCATGCTCAGCTGCACTTTTACTGTAGACAATAAGGTCATCCAGGTAGTTTTGGACACCTGGGAGGTCTTTAAGGATTTCAGCCATCATTTTCTGAAAAGCTGAGGGGGCAGAGGCTAGTCCATAAGGCACTCTGCAGAATCTGAAGAGTCCATTATGTGTAATGAATGCTGTCAAATGTCTGCAATCAGTGATCACAGCTTTGTTTGGTTCACGGAGGTCTGCACACAGCCGTATTCCACCAGTTTTCCATCCTGTCACAACAATTGGGGATACCCATGGTGATGTAATCCATTCAATGACACAAGCTTTGAGTAAGCGATTCAATTCTACTGAAACTGAAGCCCTCACAGCAAATTGGAGACGTCGCAGCTTCTGACGGACAGGTTTGACTGTTGGGTCAACTTTCACTTTATGCACAAAAGCACGCACACAGCCAATATCTGGGGCAGCAGGAATGCAAGAAGGTGATGAGTTTGTAGACATCACAGAAGCAGTAGAATCAGTACATGGAGGTAGTGCTTCCATCAGATCTCTTCCAAGAAGAGGAGTTCCTTTTTTTTTTTTTTACAACAAAGAACACAGCTAAGTAAAGGACTGTGAGTTTTGGTAAATGGACTTCCCGGACATCTTGTCATGGATGAGCAGCAGACACGAGCAAAATATCGAATTTTATGACACAGTTTACAAGTAGCTTTGGCAGCCGGACACTGGTGAAAGTTGGCTAAATGACTGTTTTAACCACATCTAAAACAGTTCTTAGATGGTTTCGTTGCATAAGATGGCTTTGCAGGGTGAGCATTGTATTTGTGTTTCCTCTGCATGGAGTGTGAGTGAGACTGCACAGCTTGGACTGGTGTACTGCTGTCTGCAGCTATGGATTTAGCTTGTTGAACTGCAGAATCCATTTGTGTTGCCAGTGTAACAGCTTTATCTAGTATCAAATCAGGTTCAAGCAAGAGGCTTTCTCTTATGCTTGGGCTAGACACATGTTCAACTAGCTGATCACGGATCATTTCTTCTGTCCTTTCATCAAACTCACATTTAGAAGCAAGGTCACGCAAGCTGGCGACATACTGGATAACAGTCTCATGTGAAGCTTGTGTTCGCTTTCTGAAAGCATGTCTTTCCACAACAACATTTACTTTGGGTGAAAAGTGTTGTTCCAGGGCAGTAACAGCAGAGGCGAAAGTATCGCCCTTATTTGGCAGTGAGTAGAAAATCCTTTGTCCCTCTGTTCCTAAGCAGTAAAGTAGCTCTTCTTCGTGCTTCAGGCCAAGCATTCCCTGTTGCATTGATCACAAGCAAATAATTGTTGAACATAGGCATTCACATGTTGAAGAGCAAAGCAGGATCTCCGGGGCAAGGCAAAAGCATCGGCGGTGGATCCACACTACCAGGCTATGCAGCAATGACACTGGAATGTCGTTCGGACTGGAGAAGTGTAGTGTATACATATATATATATATCTATATATATAGATATTCAATTCAATTCAATTCAATTTTATTTATATAGCGCCAAATCACAACAAAAGTCGCCTCAAGGCGCTTTATATTGTACAGTAGATAGCACAATAATAAATACAGAGAAAAACCCAACAATCATATGACCCCCTATGAGCAAGCACTTTGGCGACAGTGGGAAGGAAAAACTCCCTTTTAACAGGAAGAAACCTCCGGCAGAACCAGGCTCAGGGAGGGGCGGCCATCTGCTGCGACCGGTTGGGGTGAAAGAAGGAAAACAGGATGAAAGACATGCTGTGGAAGAGAGACAGAGATTAATAACAGATATGATTCGATGCAGAGAGGTCTATTAGCACATAGTGAGTGAGAAAGGTGACTGGAAGGGAAAAACTCAATGCATCATGGGAATCCCCGGCAGCCTACGTCTATTGCAGCATAACTAAGGGAGGATTCAGGGTCACCTGGTCCAGCCCTAACTATATGCTTTAGCAAAAAGGAAAGTTTTAAGCCTAATCTTGAAAGTAGAGATAGTGTCTGTCTCCCGAATCCAAACTGGAAGTTGGTTCCACAGAAGAGGGGCCTGAAAACTGAAGGCTCTGCCTCCCATTCTACTTTTAAATACTCTAGGAACAACAAGTAGGCCTGCAGTGCAAGAGCGAAGTGCTCTAATAGGGTGATATGGTACTACAAGGTCATTAAGATAAGATGGGGCCTGATTATTTAAGACCTTGTATGTGAGGAGCAGGATTTTGAAATCAATTCTGGATTTAACAGGAAGCCAATGAAGGGAAGCCAAAACAGGAGAAATATGCTCTCTCTTTCTAGTCCCTGTCAGGACTCTTGCTGCAGCATTTTGGATTAGCTGAAGGCTTCTCAGCGAGTTTTTAGGACTTCCTGATAATAGTGAATTACAGTAGTCCAGCCTGGAAGTAATAAATGCATGAACTAGTTTTTCAGCATCACTCTGAGACAGGATATTTCTAATTTTAGAGATGTTGCGCAAATGGAAGAAAGCAGTCTTACATATTTGTTTAATATGTGCATTGAAGGACATGTCCTGGTCAAAAATGACTCCAAGGTTTCTCACAGTGTTACTGGAGGCCAAGGTAATGCCATCCAGAGTAAGAATCTGCTTAGATACCATATTTCTAAGATTTTCAGGGCCGAGTACAATAACCTCAGTTTTATCTGAATTAAGAAGCAGAAAGTTAGCGGCCATCCAGGTCTTTATGTCTTTAAGACATTCCTGCAGTTTAACTAATTGGTGTGTGTTACCTGGCTTCATGGATAGATAGAGCTGCGTGTCATCTGCATAGCAGTGAAAATTTATGCTATGTCTTCTAATGATGTTGCCTAGGGGAAGCATGTATAATGTAAATAGAATTGGTCCTAGCACTGAACCCTGTGGAACACCATAATTGACCTTAGTGTCTGAAGAGGACTCTCCATTTACATGTACAAACTGGAGTCTATTAGATAGATATGATACAAACCACTGCAGTGCAGTACCTGTAATACCTACAGCATGTTCTAATCGCTCTAATAGGATATTATGGTCAACAGTATCGAACGCAGCACTGAGGTCTAGCAGGACAAGCACAGAGATGAGTCCACTGTCAGAGGCCATAAGAAGATCATTTGTAACCTTCACTAAAGCTGTTTCTGTGCTGTGATGAGCTCTGAAACCTGACTGAAACGCTTCAAATAAGCCATTCCTCTGCAGATGATCAGTTAGCTGTTTGACAACTACTCTTTCAAGGATTTTTGATATGAAAGGAAGGTTGGAGATTGGCCTATAATTAGCTAAGACAGCTGGGTCTAGAGATGGCTTTTTAAGTAAAGGTTTAACTACAGCCAGCTTGAAGGCCTGTGGTACATAGCCGATTATTAGAGATAGGTTGATCATATTTAAGATCGAAGAATTAATTAATGGCAGGACTTCTTTGAGCAGTTTTGTAGGAATGGGGTCTAAAAGACACGTTGATGGTTTGGAGGAAGTAATTATTGAAGTTAACTCAGAAAGATCAATTGGAGAAAAAGAGTCTAACTTAACATCGATGGTACTAAGAGTAGCTGTAGATAATATTACATCTGTGGGATGATTATTGGTAATTTTTTCTCTAATGATAAAAATTTTATTTGTGAAGAAGTTCATGAAGTCATTACTAGTTAACGTTAAAGGGATGGTTGGCTCAGTAGAGCTCTGACTTTTTGTCAGCCTGGCTACAGTGCTGAAGAGAAACCTGGGGTTGTTCTTATTTTCTTCAATCAGTGACGAATAGTAAGATGTTCTGGCTTTGCGGAGGGCTTTCTTATAAAGCAGCAAACTATTTCTCCAGGCTAAATGATGATCCTCTAAATTTGTGACACGCCATTTCCTCTCCAGCTTACGAGTTATCTGCTTTAGGCTACGTGTTTGAGAATTATACCACGGAGTCAGGGACTTTGGATTTGAAACATATATATATAGATATATATATATGTATATATATATATATATATACATATATGTTTATATATATCGGCTAAGATGAACATATATATATATATATATATATATATTGCCTAGAATTGTACAAGATCAACAGGACCCTGAGAGCCTTCATCAGGAACTCAATGGGGATGTGGCGTACAACACTAGAGCCCAACTCCAAGCCCATAGCACAAGTCACCATCAAGTGCGGGATCTACCAAGGAGATGCTCTGTCCCCACTGCTGTTCTGCATAGGCCTGAACCCCCTCAGTGAGATCATTAACAAGACTGGCTACGGATACCGACTACGAAACGGAGCGGTTGTCAGCCACCTCCTGTACATGGATGACATCAAGCTGTATGCCAAGAGTGAACGAGACATCGATTCACTGATCCACACTACCAGGCTATACAGCAATGACATCGGGATGTCATTCGGGCTGGAGAAGTGTAGTCGGATGGTAACAAAGAGAGGAAAGGTAGTCAGAACTGAGGGGATCGAACTACCAGAAGGCAACATTGCAGACATAGAGGACAGTTACAAGTACCTGGGGATCCCGCAGGCGAATGGGAACCATGAAGAGGCCGCTAGAAAGCTGCAACCACCAAGTACCTGCAGAGGGTCAGGCAAGTCCTGAGGAGTCAGCTGAACGGTAAGAACAAGATCCGGGCCATCAACACCTACGCCCTGCCCGTGATCAGGTACCCTGCTGGGGTAATAGGCTGGCCAAAGGAGGAGATAGAAGCCACTGACATAAAGACAAGAAAGCTCCTTACCATGCATGGAGGGTTTCACCCCAAGTCCAGCACCCTGAGGCTGTACGCTAAGCGGAAGGAAGGGGGCCGGGGACTGGTGAGTGTCAGCACCACAGTCCAGAATGAGACAACGAACATCCAAGAATACATTGGGAAGATGGCCCCAACTGACCGAGTGCTCAGTGAATACCTCAGGCAGCAGAAACCCAAGAAAGAGGAGGGAGACGAGGAACCATCATGGAAGGACAGGCCCCTGCACGGTATGTACCACCGGCAGATAGAGGAGGTGGCTGATATCCAGAAATCCTACCAGTGGCTGGACAAAGCTGGACTGAAAGACAGCACAGAGGCACTAATCATGGCAGCACAAGAACAAGCTCTGAGTACAAGATCCATAGAGGCTGGGGTCTATCACACCAGGCAAGACCCCAGGTGCAGGCTGTGTAAAGATGCCCCTGAGACAATCCAGCACATAACAGCAGGGTGCAAGATGCTAGCAGGCAAGGCATACATGGAACGCCATAACCAAGTGGCCGGCATAGTGTACAGGAACATCTGTGCCGAGTATAACCTGGAAGTCCCGAGGTCAAAATGGGAGATGCCCCCAAGGGTGGTGGAGAATGACCGAGCTAAGATCCTGTGGGACTTCCAGATACAGACGGACAAAATGGTGGTGGCTAACCAACCGGACATAGTGGTGGTAGACAAACAGGAGAAGACGGCCGTAGTGATCGATGTAGCGGTTCCGAATGACAGCAATATCAGGAAGAAGGAACACAAGAAGCTGGAGAAATACCAAGGGCTCAGAGAAGAGCTCGAGAGGATGTGGAGGGTGAAGGTAACGGTGGTCCCCGTGGTAATCGGAGCACTAGGTGCGGTGACTCCCAAGCTAGGCGAGTGGCTCCAGCAGATCCCGGGAACAACATCGGAGATCTCTGTCCAGAAGAGCGCAGTCCTGGGAACAGCTAAGATACTGCGCAGGACCCTCAAGCTCCCAGGCCTCTGGTAGAGGACCCGAGCTTGAAGGATAAAAACCGCCCGTAGGGGCGTGCTGGGTGTTTATATATATATGTATATATATATACATATACATACATATATGTATATGTATATACATATACATACATATATGTATATGCAGGGGCGGATCTAGAAGGGTGGCATGGGGTGGCAAGTGCCACCCTAAAATGATCCCTTGCCACCCCAAGTGCCACCCCAGTTTTGCATATGACAGTGTTGTTTATTAAAATAAGATAGCATTAACAGTTTGAGCATAGTTACAGTCAACAGTGAATATAAATGCTAAAACTGAATATATTGCATAGTGTTCCCCCCCTCCATCATTAACAAATTGTTCAGCCCATAGCAGGACCAGCTTTTTTCTTGTTTTCAGTAGCAAGCAATGCTTGTGATTGTGCCAGAGCACATTTTGAACAACACCCAGGTAATTATGGATTTTACACAGGTGTTTGGATGTTACACTCTGGAAATGGAAGGAAGGTGAGTGTTATTAACCCTCTGTGGTCCACGGACACGCTCCACCTCCAAATCACATGACTATTTTAAGCTGACATAGCAACAAGCTGCAGCCACGCTGAGTCTATTTCAGCCCACGTTGAAAGTTCGGACTTCAAAGTTTTTAAATTTTAATTACAGGCCAGTAAATCCAGAGTTATGATAATATATATAAGCCATGCTTTTTTCTAAATACTGTCGTCACGTTTCTGTGTGTGTGTGTTTTAAGCGTTTTCTAAGGACAGCGCGAAAACAGTAAAGAAGGGAAAAGAAGCCACCTCTTTCCTATCGGTGAAAAAAATGCACCATGTCGACCAATTAAAAAAAAAGTCAACACGTAGGATTTGGTTGTTTAGGAAGAGGGAAAAGTTTTGGGAGTGACGGTAACGGCAGCGAGACAGAGCGAGCGAGTGAGAGAGAGAGAGAGTTTTTAGATGTGGGAGATTTGTGACGTTTAGTGTGGAGTGTTAGTGTGTTGTGTTGTGTAGTTGTTCTGTTGTGTAGTCGTTTTGTTTTGTGTGTCAGTGAGGGCACTAATGAATGTCACAAAGGCACATTTGCAACGTAAACACTGTCACTAAGTAGAAAACCAGCGGAGTGATACACCTCCTGTTGTCAGGCCTGCAGGTTTATCCCTGTGCTGTTCTCCTCTGTCTTTTGGTGGAAAACCTTTTTTTTACTGGCACACATCATTTGTGGGGCATCTTATTGTGACACCTGATTGTTCTCTCGTTTTAGTTTTAGTAATATTTTTAAATGGTTGTTGAAAATGAAAAAAAAAACGGCAGGTGTATTGGCTGCATTTTTAGATAAATAGCTGTATATGTTTACAAAATGTACATTTTATATTTGCATTTCAAGTTATAAAAATTTACTCAACATGTCTGTGTGGTTTTTTTTTACAGTAAAAAAAATACTACTAGGATTTTAAGTTCTTTGTGTGATTTCAGATCAGTAATACTAATGCAGTATGTCAGTGAAAAAAAACAACTAAATTCAGTTGAGCTGAAAAGAATGAACCCAAACAAGGCAAGGAGGAAAAAAATAAAATGAAACAATTTGAGGGTGAAATACAAACGTAAACTTAAAAGGAGTCAAAAATGGCCGGTGTTCCAGATCAACTGGCGTTTAGATCAACTGGCGTTGGTCGAATAGATGTGTGGCAGTCTTGCGTTTCAGGAGCAAATGTGTCATCTGTGACACTTGTGAGGTTATCTCAAATATACTCCGTCAGTCTTGATGCCGTTGAACAACAAAATGTTTAAAAATGTTGCGAGTTTACCTGGTGATATCCTCATGCGCGACGCGATCGCGAAAACAGCAAACAATTAACACCACGCCGGTGCTGTTCACAGGGCAGCAAGAGTAAACGATCGGGAGAATCTTCTCGCACGTTTTATTTCTCCGGTTTCAGCGTTTTTGCTTCACAACTAAAGCATGCAGTTTACTTTGTGCACTAACATGGACTCGAGTCAACCAGCTCCACCACTGGCCAAGTGCCACAGCCTACAGCCAGATCAACTTGTGACACACATCTGCAGCACGTTTGAATTCGTTTCATGCACAATACATTTGTACCTTTCAATTGTGTCTGTCTGCTCTAGTTGTGAAGCAAAAACGCTGAAACCGGAGAAATAAAACGTGCGAGGGGGACGATAACGACGACAAGATTCTCCTGATCGTTTACTCTTGCTGCCCGGTGAACAGCACCGGCGTGGTGTTAATTGTTTGCTGTTTTCGCAATCGCATCGCGCATGAGGATATCACCAGGTAAACTCGCGACATTTTTAAACATTTTGTTCTTCAACGGCATCAAGACTGACGGAGTGTGTTTGAGATAATCTCACAAGTGTCACAGATGACACATTTGGCGGGTTTTTTTGCTGGTTTGTCGGTAGCAGCTCCTGAAACGCAAGACTGCCACACATCTGTTTGACCAACGCCAGTTGATCTAAACGCCAGTTGATCTGGAACACCGGGTGTATTTCAGACCTCAGAGGGTTAATCCAACAAATCATGAAAAATTAGGTTTAAATTTTTGTTCATGACAGTGCAGATTTCTGACATTTTGTGTAATTTAAGCATCTAACAATGTGATTTGTTTTCTAACAAAAAACAGTGAAACTTAAGTTAGACCTGTGTTTGTAAATGAACCGCCCCATGTTGTGTAGCTTTCTGGATTTTATACTTATTGGGCTACATATTTATTTATTTGTCACGGCTGCGGGGGCAGACGTGTGGTGAGTGAGAGACAGGATCCAGACGCAGGCACTGGCTTGGATGTGAGCGAGCTTTTATTAACACAACGGTGGCACAAACAGAAACATGGCGAGCAAAACAAAACCTAAAGGTGACCTAAACTGGGAGTGACTAACAGAACGAACCTGAACGGATGACTCTAGGAGGAACACGCATGGAAGTAACACAGACGGACTAGCAACTAACACAAGTGAACACGCACAATAAATACACAGAAGGGAACGAGGAAACTATACACAGGCGGGAGGCACAGCTGATTGTGATTGACAAGACGAGGAGGGGGAAACGCAAACTGAACATACTGGCATAAGACAGATCTTCACAATAAAACAGGAAACTCAAAACACACGCGAAGACACCGACTCAGAGACGCGGGCTTTACACAGAGGGGATACACAGGTAGGGATCACACAGAACAGGGGGAGTACGGACTTAACACTAGGAGAACAAATAACAAAACCTAAACCAGAAATAATAATCATCATCATCATCATAGGACGGCTAAAGAATCAGGATATAATTATAATCAAAACAGTATCACCAAAGAATAAGAACTAATCCATAATGCAAAGATAAACCAAAACCTAAGGAACTCAAAATGCTGGGTCGAACCGACCCAGGACCGTGACATTATTATACAGGCTACAGTACATAAGATCAAAACTCTAGATCCGCCCCTGTGTATATGTATATACATATACATACATATATGTATATGTATATACATATATATACACGAGCGAGCGAGCACGCGCTCACACAACGCCGCCGCCTGCCTGAGAGCAGCTGGATAGCCTAGTGGTTAGACTACACGCCTTTGGATCGCAAGTTCGATTCCCGCCTGGGGCGTCTGTATCCAGTAAGGGTCCTAAGCAAGCCTACCACATACATGAGCGAGATAGATAAATATGAAGGCATGCCGGCTCGGACGTCGCCCGGATCAACAAGGTCCGCGTCAGGTGTTCAGGAACCACCCTGACGAGAAGTGGGCTACTGAAAGTGGGTGGGCAAGAGATGAAAACAGGGCGTTGGAATGCTACTATGCAAGTAACCCTGGCGCAAGGGGTTACATGAATAGGATGAGGGACCTATGGATTCTTCGATACCCAACATCCACAATGACGGCGAAACAACTAGTAGTTCAGTGTTCCAACATTCAAAAGAAGGGACTGTTCTCACAGCTAGAGATTGACGAGGTACAACATAAATGCTATGGCAAGGGGGAGCCAGGATGCCAGGCCAGAGATATCATCACCCCCACCCGAGATTGGGTACAAAGCCCCAAGTGCGATAGGAGAAGGATCGTTGAGTGCGAGAGGAACTGACCTGAAAGATACCTGATAGGTTACCAAGATTACTCAGAAGGTCTGCTAGATGATGTTAACGCAGCACTACGGTAAGCCATGCTTACCGAGACTAACAAGCTGATCTACAATACGGCAGCGATCAATGAGATGCTTTGCTATAAGTTGAACAGCCACAAGGAGCAGTACCCTCCATGGAGAAGGAGGCTAGAGGGCAAGATCAACTGCAGAAAGGTGCATAAAAAATACAGCAAGCTGTCCATACCTGAGGCCTTGGAAACTGCCAAGCAAAGACTCCCAGCCTTGGCCAGCCGCTTGAGGAGGTACACCAGAGAGATAGAAGGCAGGAGAATAAACCAGCTGTTCTCCACAGAACCAGCAAAGGTGTACTCTCAGTGGCAAGGGAACAATAAGAGAACAGCACCACCAAGGCTGGAGACGGAGCAATACTGGAAGAGCATATGGGAGAAGGACGGCATAATGGCAATGCTCAGTGGCTAGTGGATCTGAGGGCAGACCATAGCAACCTCCCTGAACAGGGTCCAGTAACCATCACGATGGCAGACATCCAAGTATGAAGAGTTGGACAGCACCAGGCCTGACATGGTTCACGCCTACTGGCTGAAGAAGCTGACTGCACTCCACGAGCGTCTGGCAGCACAAATGAACCAGCTGCTAGTTGATGAGAGACACCCGGAATGGCTAACCGAAGGTCGGATGGTCCTGATCCCCAAGGACCCCAAGAAGGGACTGGTCCCATCCAACTACCGACTATATGGAAGCTCCTGTCAGACATCATATTGGGTAAGATGAACAGGAACATGGCTCAATACATGAGCGGGGCACAGAAAGGGATTGGCCAGAATACCAGAGGCGCAAAACACCAGCTACTGGTAGACAGAACAGTCAGCCGAGACTGCAAGACCAGGCTTACCAACCTGTGCACTGCCTGGATTGATTACAAGAAGGCCTATGTTTCGTTTCCAGTTCTGGTCACCCCACACCAGTATTTCCCAGCATCCACAGAACGAAGATCAGAGATGGTTGTTGTAAAGATTCGTGCTGTTTTGTCATCATGGATCATGTATTTATATTTCACTGGGTTTGTTGTTGTAATAAGAACATCAGCCCTGCCACAACTGTCCTTACAGAGGTACTTCTCATTAGATTCATAACCCGGATCGTAAGGGCAGGAAATGTTAACCTCTCTTCTCAGATATCCAGTGACATTGAGCACCCCTACTGCACTGGTCACACATCTCAGAGAAACTAGAAAGATAATGTGAAAACAACAAAATAATTTTAATTCTGTCATGTCAGCTGTCATGCTAGCAATGCTATTGTTGTATAAAGACATTACCAAGAACAATACCGGGAGTGTCATACAGCTCCTCAATACTAAAAAAGTCAAATGTACCATTCAAACGACATCTGTTATCTTTATCTGTTTACTTATCTACTCATTTAAAGGACTTACTGCAGAGGATGAAAAGCAGGTTTTGAAGGCTCCACATCTTTGCTTTGGCTTGTCCAAAAAGAACCTTGACAGGAAATATTTTCAGCTTTAAAAATATTATGCACACAATAGGAGTCCCTTCTTGCCACAGGATTTTCAAAGGAGGGGTGGAGTTTGACCTTTAACACAGAGGAGATAGAGCATTCTTACTTGGGCTTTCCCTAAAAGTAATTAGTACTCATTTTAGAAACAGCTGACATATATCCTCTTGTGGTAGAAGAAGTATTGAAAAGTTTTACATGAACATCACTGTTAAAAAACGTGAAACAGCTACAGTTACATGAACATACTTATGTATATCTGGGAAACATTTGTGTTTGAAGATTATTGTGCTGTGTTCTCAGTTCATTAATTTCTTGGTTCGTTAATATTCAGAAAACAATCTTAAAAGTAACCATTGCACCTGTCTCCCTGTCATTCACACATGTTCTCTCTTGCTTCTTCTTACTTTAATTTGTCTCCTTTTCAGTGCATTTAATTTTTAAAGAAAGCTTCTTATCTGTAAAACAAACAAAAAAAAACATACCTTGTATTCCAGTGCTTTGTAAATTCAGGTCGACTTGCAGCCTAGGTTGTACTCGTTCCACATGCACTTGTGGACACTCTTATGTTTGAGCATGAAATCTGTCATAGAAAAAGTGTGGTTTCAGCTATTTTTATATATTGCACAGAAGTCCAATAACAGCACACTGCTCAGGTTTAGATCAGGGAGTCTGTTTCTTTTAATCACACCCCTCCAGGTTTTCTTAATTGCTCACGTGAGAGTTTAAGTCTTCTTGTAAAAAGATCACCTCACCTCACCCAGTAAATTCAAGAAAGCTGGGAAAGCTGGAAAGCTGTCATCTGTTGCCTGCCGCCTCTCACAAAGGGCAACTCCAGATTGGAACAGAGTCCAGCCCTTTCCTAGAGACTGGTTCAAGAGCTCAAGCTGTGTGTTAAAGTGAACTTTATCCAGCCAGGATCTCTCAGCCTCAGCCAGTAGATGTGGTGCCTTTCTCACCAGACAGGGGATGTTCCATGTCACAATTACCAGCCTCTATAGCCGGGGAATGGACCACCATGACCTTCGCCCTTAACTCCCACCCAGCGGTCTATAAGGCTACGTCCACACGTACAAGGGTATTTTTGAAAACAGAGATTTTCCGTTTTTGCCAATCAGAAGACTAGAAGCCTGGGAGGGAGAGCGTAAACAGGGTTTTGTGCCTGCACAAAACCTTAAGTACTTCTGAAAAGTTTGTGTTTTTCATCATTTCAAATGTTAATTACTAAAAGCAGTATTTTGGCTGGTGTAGACTCACAACTTGGGAATGTACAAAATGCATACAGCATACATAAATTTCATTTTAAAAAACACGTGCGCTCACCCTCGTGTTCACTGTGGTCAGCAAAACAAGTCATAAAAAGACTACATGTTGTTTCCTTAGCAAGCACATTCAAGGACACACTAACCTTCACATAGAAGGGTGCACTCCCCAACGTTCCTTTGTGGTTTTCTGTTTTTCTATTCTGGCTCATTAGCTCCTCACCATGTAGTGCCATAGTCTTTAAAAAACTAGGGAAAAAAAATCCATCCATCCATTTTTTTATCCAATTCAAGGTCTGGAACTTATCCGAGATGTCATAGGCCAAAAGCCAGGGTAAACCCTAGCATGTATTTGGACTGTGGGAAGAATCCAGAGAGAACCCATGGATGGAGAGAGCATTCAAACTCCACACAGAAAGTAACTTTTGGTAACTTTTCTACATATCTTTTCTCACTTTTTTTGACAATTCATCAGCTGTTTCTTCCATTTGGATACCAAAGCAGACCTCTTCAGCACATTTGTGTAGCACAACTAGTACAAGAAATCTGTACTTAAGCTACATTTTTTACTCTGTGATTAGTAGGTAGGTGTGACTATGAGCTGCAACCTTGCAGTTTTTGGATGTGGTATACTGAGCAAACTTGTAAATGTTGGCTGATAACTTGTCAGTGTGAAGGACTGAATGCTACAACAATTTTGTCAACATTTCCACAAATTCAAGGATTACTTCTTCACTCACAAATAGATTTAAGCAGTCTCCCCAGTGATATATGCTAATACTCAAGAGGAGAGGGTATTTGAAGTGATAAAACAGCACCAGCAGAGTGCTCACTGTGACACATTAACAAGTGACACTGAAAGTGTAACTTTTGAAAACAAGTTTAATTTTCTTCAGAGGAGCTGGAAAAAAATAGAGTTCATGATTTTAGTCAAGCAGCAACAAATTCTCTACAAATCAGAAAAGGTTGGATTAGTTTGAGTAACTGATCAGGTCAAGAGTTTTGTGGATTTTTCTTTTCCTTTTCTTTTGGTGTATTTTATTTTTACTTTACATATCTCGGGAATATAGTGCTATGCTCTTGTTTACTAAGGCAAAAGGCTAATTTATGTCAACTAATGATATGAAATAATTATAAATGTAAAATAATAATAAAAATATAAATATGTTGTTATAAATTTAAGCTAAATACAGCATTACCATGAATATAATTCAGTTAATAAAAGCACTGCACCTGGTAATTTTCAGTTGCAACAAACAGAAAAAAAAATGACATGAAAATTGCAATTAGTAAACATAACTTCTCAACATTTCACTGCTCGATTTCTGTCCAAATATCTGGAACTGACAGACTCTGACAATGTGGCAATTTACATTAAAATAGGGCAAAAATAAACAAAAGATTTAAAAACGACTGTGCTATAAAACTTATTACTCAATTGGCTTCTCTCAAAATGTAAAAGAACCCACCCACCACTTTAATCACACTCTAGATCTTGTTTTAACATATGGCATAGAAACTGAACATTTAACAGTATTTCCTGAAAACCCTCTGCTGTCTGATCATTTCCTGATAACATTTACATTTACAATAATTGATTACACAGCAGTGGAGAGTAGACTTTATCACAGTAGATGTCTTTCTGAAAGTGCTGTAACTAAGTTTAAGAATATAATCCACCCACTGTTATCATCTTCAATGCCCTGTACCAACATAGAGCAGAGCAGCTACCTGAACGCTACTCCAACAGAGGTCGATTATCTTGTTAATAATTTTACCTCCTCACTACGTACGACTCTGGATACTGTAGCTCCTGTGAAAACTAAGGCCTCAAATCAGAAGTACTTGACTCCGTGGTATAATTCTCAAACACGTAGCCTAAAGCAGATAACTCGTAAGCTGGAGAGGAAATGACGTGTCACAAATTTAGAGGATCATCATTTAGCCTGGAGAAACAGTTTGCTGCTTTATAAGAAAGCCCTCCGCAAAGCCAGAACATCTTACTATTCGTCACTGATTGAAGAAAATAAGAACAACCCCAGGTTTCTCTTCAGCACTGTAGCCAGGCTGACAAAAGTCAGAGCTCTACTGAGCCAACAATCCCTTTAACGTTAACTAGTAATGACTTCATGAACTTCTTCACAAATAAAATTTTTATCATTAGAGAAAAAATTACCAATGATCATCCCACAGATGTAATATTATCTACAGCTACTTTTAGTACCATTGATATTCAGTTAGACTCTTTTTCTCCAATTGATCTTTCTGAGTTAATTTCAATAATTTCTTCCTCCAAACCATCAACGTGTCTTTTAGACCCCATTCCTACAAAACTGCTCAAAGAAGAAGATCTTAAATATGATCAACCTATCTCTAATAATCGGCTATGTACCACAGGCCTTCAAGCTGGCAGTAGTTAAACCTTTACTTAAAAAGCACATCACAGCACAGAAACAGCTTTAGTGAAGGTTACAAATGATCTTCTTATGGCCTCTGACAGTGGACTCATCTCTGTGCTTGTCCTGCTAGACCTCAGTGCTGCGTTCGATACTGTTGACCATAATATCCTATTAGAGCGATTAGAACATGCTGTAGGTATTACAGGTACTGCACTGCAGTGGTTTGTATCATATCTATCTAATAGACTCCAATTTGTTCATGTAAATGGAGAGTCCTCTTCACAATCTAAGGTCAGTTATGGTGTTCCACAGGGTTCAGTGCTAGGACCAATTCTGTTTACATTATACATGCTTCCCTTAGGCAGTATCATTAGAAGACATAGCATACATTTTCACTGCTATGCAGATGACACGCAGCTCTATCTATCCATGAAGCCAGGTAACACACACCATTTAGTTAAACTGCAGGAATGTCTTAAAGACATAAAGACCTGGCTGGCCTCTTAACTTTCTGCTTCTTAATTAAGATAAAACTGAGGTTATTTTACTCGGCCATGAAAATCTTAGAAATATGGTATCTAACCAGATTCTTACTCTGGATGGCATTACCCTGGCCTCTAGTAACACTGTGAGGAACCTTGGAGTCACTTTTGACCAAGACATGTCCTTCAATGCACATATTAAACAAATATGTAAGACTGCTTTCTTCCATTTGCGCAACATCTCTAAAATTAGAAATATCCTGTCTCAGAGTGACGCTGAAAAACTAGTTCATGCATTTATTACTTCCAGGCTGGACTACTGTAATTTTTTATTATCAGGATGTCCTAAAAACTCCCTGAAAAGTCTTCAGCTAATCCAAAATGCTGCAGCAAGAGTACTGACAGGGACTAGAAAGAGAGAGCATATTTCTCCTGTTTTGGCTTCCCTTCATTGGCTTCCTGTTAAATCCAGGATTGAATTCAAAATCCTGCTCCTCACATACAAGGTCTTAAATAATCAGGCCCCATCTTATCTTAATGACCTTGTAGTACCATATCACCCTATTAGAGCACTTCGCTCTCGCACTGCAGGCCTACTTGTTGTCCCTAGAGTATTTAAAAGTAGAATGGGAGGAAGAGCCTTCAGTTTTCAGGCCCCTCTTCTGTGGAACCAGCTTCCAGTTTGGATTCGGGAGACAGACACTATCTCTACTTTTAAGATTAGGCTTAAAACTTTCCTTTTTGCTAAAGCATATAGTTAGGGCTGGACCAGGTGACCCTGAATCCACCCTTAGTTATGCTGCAATAGGTGTAGGCTGCCGGGGGATTCCCATGATGCATTGAGTTTTTCCTTTCCAGTCACCTTTCTCACTCAGTATGTGTTAAAAGACCTCTCTGCATTGAATCATGTCTGTTATTAATCTCGGTCTTTCTTCCACAGCATGTCTTTATCCTGTTTTCGTTCTCTCACCCCAACCAGTCGCAGCAGATGGCCGCCCCTCCCTGAGCCTGGTTCTGCCGGAGGTTTCGTCCTGTTAAAAGGGAGTTTTTCCTTCCCACTGTCGCCAAAGTGCTTGCTCATAGGGGGTCATGTGATTGTTGGGGTTTTCTCTGTATCTATTATTATAGGGTATACTGTACAATATAAAGCGCCTTGAGGCAACTCTTGTTGTGATTTGGCGCTATATAAATAAAATTGAATTGAACTGAATTGAATTAAATGGTCCAACACTGGAATTCATTTTGCTTTGCTTATTTATTTACTTTGCACTAGTGTTAGTCATTTGCATTTGAGTTCAAGTTCAGAAAAAGAGTGCAGATTTCTGTTACAACTAAGCAATAAAAGTTAAAGTAAAGTTAATAGCAAAAGAGTAAGAAGTGATGATAAAACAGTAAACACAACAAAGTTTCACTGAGAAAATAAGACAGCTGGATCACTGTATATTAAGATTTGTTGTGTAACTGTTACTGATCAATCAAGTAGATTAATCTCTATATAGGTAAGACCCACAGTTTGACCTCAAATTAAAACTCTGTTTATTTTATGTGAAGGTTCATCCAGGTCATCGCAGTCTAAGGAGCTGGAAAGAAAAGCATCTGGAAGTTTCTTGAACACGTTTTATCTCTCATCCGAGAAGCTTCTTTAGTTCTAAGAGCAATTGGTGGAATTCTCTAAAGTCCAGACGTGTTTCTTTCCAAACTCCTTAGACTGATTATTTTCTATTGGCTTTGTGGAAATTTCCATTACAGTAGATGTCTTCAGATGTTGTGAAGTTTTCATAGACTTGTTCTTCATCTTCATATTGGGCACAGGCACTCTGTTGTTTGGAGGTCTGCTTCTTCGAGTACATCACAACTTCTCGGTTTCCATAAATCTATTCAGACACCAATTAACACACACAATGTTAGTTATGTATTTTGGAATCTATTATGAAGCAAAGATTTTAAAAAGTATTTTTCCTGCATTCAAACTAAAGTTGCCTTTTTAATGCAAGTTTCCACCAATGAGTATAACAATATGCGCTCATGATTACACACACACAGGCACGCTTATAAATCTTACATTTACTCAAGTGCCTTGAGGTGTGACTACTTTTGTGATTTTTTTTATAATAAACTGAATTGAAATTAGTGCAAATAAGTTGCATGGTCCCAGACATTTTTCATTGTTGAGGAGTAGCAGGAATGCTCCGAGCAGCACTTCATTTCTACCACATGTACTTGTGATCTGATTCTTTCAGTCACTACCCAGCGTTGCAGTCACTCATTTAAATCAATTTAAATGACTAACTGAAAGTGGTTTCTCTCGTTCTTGATTTACGGTATTGAGAAATGGTTAGAAAAGTTTTATGGCATATGATATGTCAGTGCTCACTGATTTTAACTGTCTTTTACTTTAACAGTTTTTCAATTATATTGGTTGACTATTCACATAATTAGAGTTTTTATTCTTGAGTTAGTCTGTTAAGCCCCAGGAATGTTTCTGAGGTTCTTGTTTAAAAATCATAATCACAAAGTGAATTGACCATTTCTCTGCAAATATAAACTCTGTAAACAATCTTGGTATCAAAAGAAAGCAAAAAATATACAGAAGTTTTTCCAGGCCTGGTCTTTTATAGCATATAACCCCCTAAAAATATGCTGCAGTAGATTAAAAACTGAAGGAACCCACGAATCAATATATGGACATTACCTGGGCAAAGATTGCTCTGCTTCACCTCAGCAATATCAGAGTTACAGAGGTTTTATTAGGGACATAGCTAGATTTTGTCGGTTGGCAGAATTTGGCCTAATCTGTGAAAGTTGAAATTTCTTCAGTATTGAATAGCAGAAATAAGGCTTTGTCAGAGGTCATTTTTGGAAAAAATAATTAAAAATCTGCAACCGACAGTAGTGTACACAACAGTAGATTGGTGTGTAATAAGCAAGCGAAAAGGCAGAAAATACAGACTTTTGATGGGAAACTGTTCTCAAAGTACACAGAGAGCTCTGCAGCAAGTGCGATTCTATCGTGGTTGAAGCAACATATCAATTTAGAAAATTTACAAGTCTGGGCCTTTTTAAACAAAACATAAATTATAAATGACTCGAGACTTTTGCACTGTATTGTATGAAACGCAAGAATCAGTTTGTTTTTTGCATAATCCCATATGTTTATGGTGAGACATGTTATAGATATGACACACTTTGTACTTTAGTTTTCTTACATTATTTTCCATTGCACCCATCACTTCCTCTGAACCTTCTGCCTTGAGTGCATTTCTGTCCACGGTGGCTTCACCTTCTGAAAACACACAGCATAAAACATGGTTATGCTCTTTTTGCATGCACATTTGAGTGGATGACTTTGTGCATGTGTATGAATGTAAAATATACCTTTTACTTTGTGATGTTTCCACTTGTAAACGACAACCACAAGGATACCTATCAATAACAGCAGAATAGGGGGAACGGCGAAAAGAACATAAAGTGCTGAATCTGAAAAAGAGAAACCAAAACAGAATGCACTAAAAATAAAAACTTCCTTTTTATGCATTTAAGGACACATAACAGAACTGTGGGTTTCGATTACATTTGTATTAATAGTTACAGCTGTTGACTACTGGTGCACACACCCATAGTTGTTTTTGCACTTAGGATCATTTTGGTGTGATGTACATTCCCCAGGGGACTTACTGAAACTGTAGCCATGAAAAAGTAAAAGTAACCAAAGCTTATGGAGTGACAACATACTTGATCTCACAACATTAAATCCCAGGGGTACTGAAAAACCAATATTGTATATACTGTACCTTTAATAGGTTGATTAGGAGTTTGTGTTTGAGTTTTTCCAAGAGTTTTCATTGTAGAAGTTATAGTTTGTCCAAGATTTTCTACTGTAGGAGGTACAGTTTTTCCAGGAGTTTTTACTGTAGAAGAAACAGTGCTGGTATGCTGCAGAAAGACTGTTGGAGAAAAAAAAAAACCCCTCTTAATTCTCTTAGAAATGTTACTTTAACACAAGAATCACATTTTAGTAGAAAGACTAGTGCAGAGGGTCCTGACTGATACCCCAAGAATCTTAAACTATTCACACAACTGAAATTAGATTATTAATTAATTATTTTATTTATTTATTCATTTATGTAGCAAACCAGCCAGTAAAGAAGACTAAAAAATTGGCCTCTAGTTCTGTTTGGCATGTATTCTGTGCTTTGTGTGAAACACTATGGAATTGTCATAATTCTATCACACTACAAACAACTGAATCACCAGCCGCAGTGTATGCTTTAAAAGCAGTTTAAAAAAAAGATGTAACTCATAGCTCTGTCCATTTTTCCTTCATTTAAATGTGTTCATCTCACCGACTGACAGCTGAATCTTAACATAGTTTCCAACTCTCCACCGTGAGTCTGACCCACACCAGTAGGTCCCAGCATCAGCTTCTTCTAGCTTTGTGATCATCACTGAGAAAGAGCTGGAATAAATATCATCTTGTAGTGCGAATCTGCTTTCACTCATCACCATGTCTCTGCAGCTGTTGCGGTGGTCTCCCTTACAGAGGAACTTGTTGTTATCCCGATGTTGTTGAGGATAAGGGCACTGCAGAGTTAGTGGATGTCCCACAGTACCTGTTATTTCAGTTGACCTGACACAGCACCACTCTGTCAGATGGAAAGAGAAAAACTATTAAAGACTCATAAAATATTCAACTTTTTTAGAGAGTCTTTTAGAAGAAACTGTTTTCTTTTGATTGGTATAATGAGATATTACTATGACCTCTCACCTTTGACTCTTAGCTCAACAGCAGAGAAAACATCGTGGTCAGAGTTTGTTTGAACACCACAAAGGTAATACCCTGAATCACTTTGGGTCAAACTGCTAATTGTCAGTGTGAATATTCTTGACATCTTTTCATCATCAAGACTGAATCGTCCATTTTCTCTGTTGTTAGAGGTGATCAGTGCCCGCTGCAGACATGTGGAGGGCCGGTTTCCTCTGCAGATGTACTTCAGGTTGTTCCGGTACTGATTCTCATAAGGGCAATTGATGGACTTAGAATATCCCTCATAACTTTCAATATTGGTCACAGTATCACAGCAGTGGTCTGTCAAAAAGATCATTTTCTTAGTTTTACAGAACACAGTGTTTTCTGTCAGCTGATATAATGAGATGTTACTATGAACGCTCACCTTTAACTTTCAGCTCAAAAGCACAGAAAAGATGCAGGTCAGAGTTTCTTTGGATGCCACAAAGGTAACGCCCTGAATCACTTTGGGTCAAACTGCTAATCTTTGTTGTGAATTTTGTTGACATGTTTTCATCATTAAGTCTGAATCGTCCATTTTGTTTGTTGTCAGAGGTGATTAGTGCCTGTTGCAGACATATGGAGGGCCGTGTTCCTTTGCAGATGTACTTCAGGTTGTTCTGGTATTGAGACTCATACGGACAACTGAAGGACACTGAATATCCTGCATAACTTTCAACTTCTTTCACACTGTTACAGCAGCTGTCTGTCAAAAAGATAAATAGCATCACAAGACACACTACAGCAATAGAATAGAGATATGATGTTTTATTTATTTAGCTTGCTGCAACAAGATTGTAATGATCTTAAGAAAATCTGAACCAACTGAAACATTTATAATGACTAAAACTGAGGTGCATCAATAGGTCATATTTTTAGCAGTAAACGCAAGTAATGTTTTATCAGTCATGTTTTTATCTGTTGTTACCTTGTAACCTCTACAGTAACAAAATGATTTATATACACAAATTTCACTTGAATTCAACATATAATTAATTTTTTGGTACGTCTTCATTTTCCTTTAATAGTATGTTGATTCTATAGCAGAAATAGCAGGTAAAAGCAGTAGATTTAACTTTCTTTTTTAAATTCAGTTTGTCCATGTGCTTATTTACCTGGTACCAATTTCAGCTTAACTTCAGTGTAGATATCTTTCCCAGTTCTGGTCACTCCACACCAGTATTTCCCAGCATCCGTGGATTGAAGATCAGAGATGGTCGTTGTGAAGATTCGTGCCGTTTTGTCATCATGGATCCTGTATTTGTTTTTCACTGGGTTTGAGGTTGTAATAAGAACATCGCCACTACCACAGTCGTTCCTACACAGATACTTTTGATAAGATTGATAACCTGGACCGTAAGAGCAGGAAATTTCAACCTTACTCCCCAGATATCCAGTCACATGGATCACCCCCACTGCACTGGTCACACATATCAGAGCAACTGTAAAGAAAAGACAGGATAACAAATATTTATTTAATATTTATTTATTTTGTCATCTCAGCATTCATATTAGCAATGCTATTGCTATATAATTAAAATATCAAAATCAACAGAAGGCGTGGCATTCAGCTCTGCACTGCAAAAAATATTTACACATTTAATCTAGATTTACCTTTAATCGTCATCTTTTTACTAATGTACTTATTTAAATAACTTACTGCAGATGGTAAACAGGAGATTCTGAAGGCTCCACATCTTTGCTTTGCTTCTTAGAAGAAGAAACCTGACAGGAAATAAAGTCAAAATGTGACGCCCACAGTTTGAAATATCCTCATCTTGGCAATTATTAAACTTTTTACTTCTGCATTTAGATTAACACACACACACACACACACAAGGCGGCACAAGACACCGGAAACCACAAAGAATAACCAAGCAATGCAAGTAACAAGACAGCAGCAGGGTAGGCCTGTAACAACTGAGAGAAAAACACCCAGCTGCTCCTTACAAGGAACCTCTGATTAGAAACCTAGGGAAAGGGTGAATAACTAATCAGAGAAAAACATGTTTTTAGAGTGGCTGAATCTGGCCCAGCCACCAGACACTTGTCCTTGACCCTGTGGCCCTAGGGTGGGATCCTGGTGACCCTATCCCAGGCAGGATGAACTGGACCTTTGATTTTTATTTTTTAATTTTTGTTATGTGACAACCCCTATGTCTGTTTGCCTTGGGAGAGCCTACCTTGGCCAAATTCCTCCAGACAACACATCTCTTGTAATCACTGGAAAACACAATCCCCTCTGATGTGATAAGGTGGCGACTCACAGAGGTGGCCTGAGGGTTTCATCTTTGCTTTGTGTAGCAAAGATGCTGCACAGGACCCTCCTCAAGCGCCCAGGCCTCTAGTAGAGGACCGAAGCTTGAAGGATACACCACCCACAGGGGCGAAAGGGGAATTTATTTTTATTTTTTGTGAAAGTGAATTCCTTAACTTCAAGTTTAGTTTTTTCATGAATTGCTCACTTTCTATGCACAACTGAATCTTACCAATTTATTTAAACTGAAGAAAAAAAAAACCTTCTGATTGACTTTAGTGTAGATATTTTTCCCGCCCCAAACCAGTCATTTCCAGCATGCATAGAATGTGGATGTGGGGATCAGAGTGGAAAATATTTTCAGTATTGAAAAAATTAGGCAAGAATTACAGGCTATTTCATGTCATAACTATGTGAAAGCCAAGTTATAGCCAAACTATCAGCACAGAGGGGATGGCACATTCTTAGATGGCCCTTACAATAAAAGCATTTTAGTTAGTTATTTATGAAATTGCTGACATATGCCATCTAGTGGTAAAAGAAGTATTCAGAAGCTTTACAAAAAGCAGTGCAGCATAAAATTATAAATAAAATTAGTATAGTGGATGATTTTAACATTCATTTAGATGCTGAAAAAAAAGAACGGACTCAACTTTGCTTTTAATTTATTACTACTATTATTACCACACAACTATCACTTTAATCCTTTAATTACACTTTGGATCTTGTTTTGACATATAGTACAGAAACCTGAGATCCTCTTTTGTCCAGTCGTTCCCAGTGTTGGGTAAGTTACTTTAAATTAGTAACTTAGTTACATTACTAGTTACTTCTCTAAAAAAGTAACTCAGTTACTTCAAGTTACTCGTTACTTTCAAAGTAACTAGTTACTAGGGAAAGTAACTTTGGTTTTACTCAGAATTCTCTTGTTAATGTGTTGCTTCCGTAACTGGATACCCAGCAAGATTGCCAGTCTTCTAGCTTGCTTACTTGCCACAAGTGCACTGTGCCACCTACCAATAGAAAGGAAAAAATAATGTGCACATTTCCACGAGAGAAATCCCACGCCTGGACCGTCGTTGACCGCCGCCATGATTCTAGCCTGCTTTTTACATCCAACACAAAAACTGCAGTCGTGGTGCTTTTGATTGTACTCAGAACTTGGAAATTCTGCCTTCTGAATAGGAAGATGTAGGTAACACCAGACTGCAGATGAGCTGCATACAGAGCTGGACTGGGACAAAACAATCGTCCCGGGCATTTTGACTAGAGACCGGCCCACCATTATAGGAAAAATCATAAAGCCTTTGAATGAAAATAAACACTGTTGTGACAGTGATGTACACTGTTCTGATGGTATATATATATCAATCTATCAATTGTTTGTTGTAAGACTCAGATAATTATTTTTTTAAAAGCGAGACATTTTAAATGAGAATAATAAAGAAAAGTATTTCCTTGTGCCCCCCTTTCCCTGTTAATGCCCTACCTGGCCCCCCTGGCAACACTTTGCTAGACCCGCCCCTGCACAGTTACCAGCTGTCAGCTACGTAGAAAAGGATGCTGGTGTTATTTGTCTCTCAGAAACAGTTCATAACTTCCCTTCAACTCATTCATGTCACCTAAAAGGTAAACCTGTTTCTCCATCACCTGTTCAGCTCTGATGATTCAGTAAGGACATCTCCTGGTTTCATCTGCATGTTTCCCTCTCACCAGATAACCAAACCGATATCATGACCAGCAGCTTTACAGCTGTGGCTCCAGCAAACATCAGCTGATACTAGAAATTAATATTAAATAAATTCTAACAACAGCTGATCAAGCTTAAACGTGCTGCTGTTGTTTAACGCGACATCCGCTGGTTTCCTCTTTCTGGCGCAAAGTGGGCGATAAATAAACAAGAGAGAAAAGCCGATCAGCTGATCATTGATCAGTTTCGTGATTGAAGTAGAAACAGGAGAGAATGAGAGAAGAAGAGGCAGCTGTGCAGCTTCAGCTTTGTGTCTTTTTCATTGTAGCTGAAGTCCGGGACAAACTGTGTTCCTTTTCACCTCAGTACGAAACGCGTAATATTTTCTCTGAATACCAGACGATTCTGTTTTTTACGGGACGGTTGGCAACTCTAATAATTAACCGTATGAACAAAATAAAGTTCAACATCAGTAACATAGCACCCACACAGCTGTATAGAAACTCCGTCATGCTAGCTAGCACGCAGTACAAAAATGTCAGCATACCGAAAATAAACTCCACCTAAACTTGGTTTATATCTGACTCCGATAGACTGCAGGTCATAACTTCTTACCTGAAGTTCAGTTCACCTGACACGCGGACCGGCGGCCGCTTCGGGTCTCTCCTCTTGCCTCCCTTTTCCTTCATCCACCTGCTGGCCTCCACCACTTGCTAATGTTATTGAATCTGTGGAAGCTCCGCGATATCCACCACACGAAGTAACGAGTAACGAGCCTATCTAAATCCCAGTAACGAGTAACGCGTTCCTGATTTTGGCATAATAACTAGTTACCGTGCTCGTTACCACAATAATAACGTAGTTACTGTAACGCGTTACTTAATAACGCGTTAGTCCCAACACTGGTCGTTCCTTAATTACAGTCAAATTGTCAATAAATACGATAGTAAAGAGAAGACTCCAACTATCAGATTACCATATCCTGCCATACACCCAAATATATTTAGACACTGGGCTCTAAGGAACTTTATCTGCTGATGAAACATGAGATCATGACACAGTCCACAAGATTGGCAGAAAGTCTAAACAGAAGAAACTGAAGTGCAAGGAAAATAAAAACCTGGGAAGAGCGGAACAGAATGGAAAAAACAAACAAGTAAATAAAAACTAACAAAGACCACAGGGAAAACACACACACACACACACACACACACACACACACAGAGGGGTTGTGTAAAAAATCCTGTCAAATCATTAGTTATTAGTTATTAAGAAAGGTGTGATAAAGTCAAACATTTATTGACATTCAACATTTAATATCAAAATCAAGTGACATTCGAACTAAAGATATGTAACACAGCTTTTATAGAGTATAGACTTTTATAGACTCACCAACACCCATTAGTATTGGATTCTGATAGTTTGTCCAACATACTAATTTGAAAAACTCCAGCATAATTCAGTGTTACACTGAAACAGCAGAGGGCTCGGTGTGAGATAATGAGTGAGACTGAAAGGTGTGTTTTTCCGTTTTTCTCTTACTTTCAGTAAACTAACTTTCAGTTTACTGGAAAGTAGAAATTGGTTTTCTGGTTTGAATAGCCGACCAGAGAGCTGTTTTAGAAATTAAAATTAGTGCAGATTCTGAGTTTTTAAGCCAGAGATGAGGGTTAACTCATGGTTTCTCATGTTTAATCAGTCTGTCATGAAAATAGTATCAAAGATACCGATCACCTTAATGTAGCAGATTTATTATTAGCTTATCAGCCTGGCACTGAATGGAACACAAAAATGGGACTAACTAAAAGCACACCTGAAAGTCTGTAGCAACTAAAACTAAGACAAATAGTGAATCTAATGCAAAGGAAGACCAAAACTGACCAGAATCACTAAATATATACAAGGCTACAAGGGAGGTAACAAAGAATAAGAAGTACAACCAGTATTAAAAAGCATGAAGATAAACCCATTAGCAACCAAAAGTAAACATGAAGTTATAACAAAAACT